>NC_064629.1:447714197-447726697 GCF_023864275.1 Schistocerca cancellata | reverse complement strand
ATAGGTGAAACACATCTTTTGGTGTGTGATAAAATTTGTGACGCACTTGAGATTTAGCACGGAACCTATGGAATATTGCGCAAGCATAAATGCTCCAGACAACACATACTTACAGACATTATGCGGAGAAACATGGACTTTATAAACTTTAATTCCTTCTCCCAATTTTTCTTTGGTTTCCTTTGCTGCTTGCTCAGTGTATAGATTGAATAACGTCGGGGGTCGGCTACTACTGTCTCACTCCGTACTCAACCTCTGCTTCCTTTTCATGCCCCTTGACGTTTGCAACTACTGTCTGGTTTCTGTACAAGTTGTAAATAGCATTTTCCGCCCTGTGTTTTACCCCTGTTACCTTCATAATTTCAAAGAAAGTATTCCATTATTCAATTCAACATTGCCAAAAGCTTTCTCTAAGCCTACAAAAACCTATGTTTTACCTTTCCTTAAGCTATGTTATAAGGTAAGTCGTAGAGTCAGCATTGCCTCGCGTGTGCCTTCATTTCACTAGAATCCATACTGATCCTCCGCTAGGTCGGCTTCTACCGGTTTTTTCATTCTTCTGTAGAGAATTCTTGTTAGTATTTTGCAACCGTTACTTATTAAACTGATAGTTTGGTAAAATTCTCGCATGTCAGTACCTGCTTTCTTTGGCATTGGCGTTAAAAGGGAAACTAAAGAGGCCTTTGGGGAAGAGAAGAGCAGCTGTATGGGCAGATGGAAAATCCGTCCAAGGCAAAGAAGGGAAGCCTGAGGTTTTTTCCCTGTCTCATATATCATCCACACCAGATGGAAGAGTCTTGTCATGGCTGGCTCTTCCAAGGCTATCAGTAGTTCTGACAGAATGTCGTCTACTCCCGGAGCCTTGTTTCGACTTAGGTCTTTCAGTGGAGCGTCAAATTTTTTTAGCAGTATCGTATCTCCCATCTCATCTTAATCTACGTCCTCTTCCATTTTTGTAATACTGCATGCAAGTTCATCTCCGTTGTATAGATCCTCTCTATACTCTTTCTGCCCTCCAGCTTTCTTTTCCTTGCCTCGGACTGGTTTTCTGTATGACCACTTGATATTCATACAACTGCTTTTCTTTCCTCCAAAGGCCTCTTTAGTTTTCCTGTAGGCGTTATATATCTTTTCTCTCGTGGTAGATGGTTCTAAATACTTACGTTTATTCTCTAGCCATTTCTGATCAGCCACTTTTCTCTTCCTGTCAGTCTCATTTGTAGACGTTTGTATTTCCCTTCACCTACTTCATTTGCTGCATTTTTATATATTTTTTATTTCATCACTTAAATTCAATATCATCCGTGTTGTCTAAGGATTGCTACCAGTCCTCGTCTTTTTACATATCTGATCCTCAGCTGCCTTCACTGTTCCATCTCTCAGAACTACCCATTCGTCTCCTACTATATTCTTTTCCCTTGTTCTAGTCAATCGTTGCCTAGTACTCCCACTGAAACTCTAAGCAACCTAACTTATCCAGTTCCCATCTCCTTAATTTCTTATATTTTTTCGAGTTTCTTCACATTTAAACAACAGCTAATAACCAATAAATTGTGGTTAGAGTCCACATCTGCCCCTGGAAATGTCTTACAAATTAATATCTGGTTTATATATCTCTGTCTTACCATTATATAATTAATCTGAAACCTTCCGATGTCTCCAGATTTCTTCCACGTATACAATGTCCTTCCATAATTTTTAAACAAAGTTATAGCGATGAGAAAACGTTTATAATCAACATATCAGTTAGAAAAACGTATCTTTGTAATTTTATATGGTAATGAATCCGTTGCAATAAGTCATCACAGTTAGCACCACATTTCCTTTCTTAAAGAGAAAGTACGCTTTTACATATGTGGCAAATGCGTGTTACATGTGAATATAATTGTTCGTGCACATTGTTGCGAACTGTCTCCCGTCAGTGAAAAAATGTTCTTCTTTGACTAATGGAGATCCAATAAACGGCACCATGTCGTTTCACAGCGTTGGAGAACGTGTCTCATTTATCAGTCCGTTATACATTATACATGTTGAGCCTGAACAACACCAACAAAGTTTCGAAGGACAGTCAGGGACATTTTTTGAGCCGTCGGAGATTGCAGGTCTCTTATACTAAATTACTCAGAAATATCCCAGAGCAACCTCAGTCGTAACATTAATTTGTTTCCTTACTATGCCATTTTAAATGTATTTAATAACAAGTTGCGAATTTTAGTCATATGTGTGTTAATCCCCGTGAAATTAGCTTTTATTTGCCACAGTTTAGTGATGTTATTGTTATTTTGTCTTGTATCAATCTACTAGCTGATGTTTTCCAACAGTGTGGATATGGGTAGCGATCTTGTTCGCCAAACAAGAAATGAGACACCTTGCTGGCTTATCTTTGAATGTACACTCCTGGAAATGGAAAAAAGAACACATTGACACCGGTGTGTCAGACCCACCATACCTGCTCCGGACACTGCGAGAGGGCTGTACAAGCAATGATCACACGCACGGCACAGCGGACACACCAAGAACCGCGGTGTTGGCCGTCGAATGGCGCTAGCTGCGCAGCATTTGTGCACCGCCGCCGTCAGTGTCAGCCAGTTTGCCGTGGCATACGGAGCTCCATCGCAGTCTTTAACACTGGTAGCATGCCGCGACAGCGTGGACGTGAACCGTATGTGCAGTTGACGGACTTTGAGCGAGGGCGTATAGTGGGCATGCGGGAGGCCGGGTGGACGTACCGCCGAATGGCTCAACACGTGGGGCGTGAGGTCTCCACAGTACATCGATGTTGTCGCCAGTGGTCGGCGGAAGGTGCACGTGCCCGTCGACCTGGGACCGGACCGCAGCGACGCACGGATGCACGCCAAGACCGTAGGATCCTACGCAGTGCCGTAGGGGACCGCACCGCCACTTCCCAGCAAATTAGGGACACTGTTGCTCCTGGGGTATCGGCGAGGACCATTCGCAACCGTCTCCATGAAGCTGGGCTACGGTCCCGCACACCGTTAGGCCGTCTTCCGCTCACGCCCCAACATCGTGCAGCCCGCCTCCAGTGGTGTCGCGACAGGCGTGAATGGAGGGACGAATGGAGACGTGTCGTCTTCAGCGATGAGAGTCGCTTCTGCCTTGGTGCCAATGATGGTCGTATGCGTGTTTGGCGCCGTGCAGGTGAGCGCCACAATCAGGACTGCATACGACCGAGGCACACAGGGCCAACCCCCGGCATCATGGTGTGGGGAGCGATCTCCTACACTGGCCGTACACCACTGGTGATCGTCGAGGGGACACTGAATAGTGCACGGTACATCCAAACCGTCGTCGAACCCATCGTTCTACCGTTCCTAGACCGGCAAGGGAACTTGCTGTTCCAACAGGACAATGCACGTCCGCATGTATCCCGTGCCACCCAATGTGCCCTAGAAGGTGTAAGTCAGCTACCCTGGCCAGCAAGATCTCCGGATCTGTCCCCCATTGAGCATCTTTGGGCCTGGATGAAGCGTCGTCTCGCGCGGTCTGCACGTCCAGCACGAACGCTGGTCCGACTGAGGCGCCAGGTGGCATGGCTAGCCGTTCCACAGGACTACATCCAGCATCTCTACGATCGTCTCCATGGGAGAATAGCAGCCTGCATTGCTGCGAAAGGTGGATATACACTGTACTAGTGCCGACATTGTGCATGCTCTGTTGCCTGTGTCTATGTGCCCGTGGTTCTGTCAGTGTGATCATGTGATGTATCTGACCCCAGGAATGTGTCAATAAAGTTTCCCCTTACTGGGACAATGAATTAACGGTGTTCTTATTTCAATTTCCAGGAGTGTATTTGATCATAGGGTTTACGATAACTAATACAGCCAACTTACCTCATTTTAAGTCTGACGACGACGCTCTACACAGCCAGGTAAGATACAATGTGTGACTGTCAGCTACCAAATTTGAGTTCGTGTGTTGCATGTTGAATCTGTGCTTTCATTTCATTTTATATCACTGTAACACACTGAAATTTCCCACAGCTCTGACGGTATGCGAGTCTGACGAGCGAAACTGTTCATAAAGGAAATTGGTATGCGACTTTTTGTGGCTGCTCCACAATTTCAATAGCAGCAGGATCACTACTATCACAGAAGCCGTTAACATACAAAATATTCCTGTATATTCGTCATTGTGTAGAATGTAGATGGATGGCATGTTAGCCAGTGTGTGTGCAAACACAGTGAACTGAGGCATTGCTCAGTCCCGCACACTACTTCACTAACAGATACCACGGACCACTGTGCATCCAACAGGCTAGTTTAAAGGCAGAAAAACATCCCGAGCAAAGACGTGGAAAGCAACGAGGTAACATGGGCTACAAGAAAACGTGAAAGAGACTAGGTGGGTAAGAAACATATGTGCGAGACACTGGCCCAGAAAGAAATGTACATTAAAACTGTTCTAAATCATGAACCAATCCAAATAGATCATATGTCCATATGTTTTTGCTTCAGTGGAGCATTCCCATCGTATCTGTGAATACTGGCCATTCCTCCTTGAACACCCTGTACATCAATAAAACGAAGGATAGCTCTAAAGTTTTAGTTATAAACTTCCCTTCTGAGAAAATAGTTACATACTTAATGCTTTTTTTGTGTTTGCTGGCATAAGCTGTCGTCAGCACACTGGTCAGCAAAGAGCTTGCAAGAAGATCGATTGTAGGCACTGTAGCAAGCGCGCCTGTCGGGTGAGAGGCCAAAGACAGACTCGCAAGCAACACGCAACCACCGCCATCTCGACTGCAAGTATTTAGATCGCCGCCGCAGACCGGAGGGCCCAGTCAGTCACAGAGAGTCAGTCCAGTTGCAGACAGTCACAGTTGCAGGCAACTTAGTTACTAGCTCAGTCACTATTCTAATTGACGTCTGTCAGTTCGCATTACTGGCTACGAGAGTATACTGTTTATGACGAGACTTGTACTTCACCAGCAGTGAGACTAACGTGGACTATTAAAGAACAGCTTGTACCACAACACATGGACTAGCTTAAAGATAAGCAGCTTTCTTGTTCTTGTGAAAAAGAACCCTGTTAATACAACAGTGCAGTTGTGTTGTAGAAAGAGGATACCAGCCACCAAACGTCTTCAGCTTGCTTTTGAAGGTACAAGACCCTACAGTGGCATCGACGACGCAAAAGTGGCGACGACAATTCAGTGCAGATTGAAGTCAATCAGCTTGGCTGATGATTTTTCTTGCTTCTATTGTGTTTTAGCTCGCAGGAGTGATCGTTTTTCTAATTTGTTGTTGTGTTCATGCATGTATTCCATGAGGGCAGTCGCAGAACTAATCAAATTTCTCTTTTCCGAAGCTGTGCTGGTTTCTTTTCTATAATGTATTTATGTAAACAATGGGCAAATCCTCTTGTGGCCTAAACCTTCTGGTCGCATTCGCATTTGTGTTGACTAAAAGCGTACAGTCAACTCACAGACACTAGTTGACACTTATCTGTTAGCTCACACTGAGGAGCTGATGTACAGGCTCGGTGTAGGACTTAACTTTTCTAAAATAGATTTGCGTGATTCCTACTTGCAAATTCCATTGGATGAAGAGTCACAGAAAGTTTTTGTTGTAAATACGCACTTAGGATTGTTCAAGAATTTGCGTTTGCCCTGCCATATTTCAGTGTTACTTGGAGCAGCTGACTGCAAAAGTGTCATTTTGTTCAAGCTACCTTGACGATATTGTCGTCTCAGGTCGTACACCAGAAGAACACATTGCCAATTTGTGTACTCTTTTTCGACTATTGTCAGAAGCAGAACTCAAGTGTCGTATCAAAAAGTGACTTTTTTCAAACTGAACTATAGTACTTTGGTCATGTGATAAACAGTCAGGTTGTGCAACCCCTCCATTCTCATTTGCTAGCAATCCGTGACCTATCTGTTCCTCGCAATGTGTCTGAACTGCAGTCAGTCCCATTCAAGATGACATACTACATTCGGTTCATACCGAATGCTGCTCTGATCGTGACCCCATTGCATCACTTGCGGCGCAAAAATGTGCCTTTTGTGTGGACTAATGAGTGTCAAGATGCATTCCAGAAACTCAAAAATGCTTTGCTTAGTGACAGATGTTCAGTGCATTTTGACCCTGCCAAGCCGATGGTTTTGCAAGTCTACGCCTCTTCCTACGGAATCGGCGCTGTGCTTTGCACAGAACTAGTGCACAAGACAGACCTATTGCTTTTGTCTCAAAGTTGATAACTCAAACTCACTGCAATTCTTCTCAAATAGGAAAAGAGGCTCTCGCTATTGTGTACAGTACGACCAAATTCCATCGCTATTTGTATGGTCGCAAGATCTGTTTAGTGATAAATCACAAGCCTTTGCAGTCCTTGTTTCATCAGTCAAAGCCGGTTCCTACACGCACTGCTAAAAAATTCAACGATGGGCTTTGTTGCTTTCGCAGTATCGGTATGAAAGTGTGCACAGACCTAGGGTAAAGCAAGGAAATGCAGACACCTCCTCTCGCCTTCCAATTGGCCCAGACTCTGATTTTGATGCATCTGTTGTATCTTGTTGCCAAATCGATGAGCATGGCTCTGAATTGCTGGAATCTTTTCCCTTGCACTACAGAAAAATTGCACAGGCCACGAAAGCAGATCCAGACCTCAATATTTGGTTGCATTACATTCGAACGTTCATGTGAATAACCATCCATGAAACAGACGATCACCGGTGGAACTTCTGCATGGCCACCACCATCAGACGCTGCTACACTTGCTACACCCACCAGAGCATCCGGCGCTGCCAATGGCCCGCAAGTATTGCTTTGCGCCACGCTATCTTGTTCCTTTCAGAGCTTATGGAAACCTTGGGCGCTGGGAAAGAGGCATGATCCAGGAACACATTGGCCAATACATATACGAGGGTTGGAACTTAAATATTGGAAACTATGTGTTCAGATGAACATGAACAGTATCCAAAACTCAGTTGTGCGCCGATACCTTGCTCATCGACATAACTTTTTGGTACAATAAGGTGTGATTGTAGTTCAAAATGACGGTGCACAATCGCGTGTGCTTATTCCCAGTATGTTGCAAAACGATGTGTTGCGATTGCTTCATTAAGGACGTTGAGGAATTGTTCGCAATAAACAGTTAGCGCGTCGGCACTGTACTTAGCAGAGCATGGACGCCCATTTCGAACAGATAACATCACAGGGTCGCACATGAGCGGAAAACCAATCCGCTCCGCTACATTCTCAGCTAGGCCTAAGACTGTCGCCAAGGCAACGAGTGCACATTGACTTTGCAGGACCTTTCGGAACACTCGTTGGTTCATAGTGGTAGAATCTTTTAGCTAGTTTCCATTTGCAGTGGCTATGGCTTCTACCACACCACGGAGTACCATTCAAGCGGTCCTCCATATTCTACATAGAAGGTTGCCAGAAGTACTTGCACCACACAACGGACCACAGTTCACTTCACGTGATTTTAACAGTTTTGTGAACAAAATGGCATTCGTCATCTAACAAGAGCTCCGTTTCACCCGCCATCAAACGGAGAAGCAGAACGCTTCGTACGCACTTTCAAACAGATGGCCAAGCTTCGCACCGCCCACACACGGGAACAGGTGCTGCAGCTCTTTCTCACCTCCTATCGCTCCCACCCACGAGACGGACGATCACTGGTGGAACTTCTGCATGGCCACCGCCATCAGACGCTGCTACACTTGCTACACCCGCCACAGCACTCGGTTCTGCCAGTGGTACGCAAGTACTGCTTTGCGCCAAGCGATCTTGTTCTTGTCAGGGCTTATCGCAACCTTGGGCGCTGGGAAAGAGGCATGATCCAGCAACACATTGGCTAATATGTGTACGAGGGTTGGAACTTAAATAGTGGCAACTATTTATACACAACCGATACAAAAGAGTTACATGTTTGCACCCGTTACTGTCCTTCAAAGTAGTCACCAGCGTTGTGTAGAACCAGTTACCAGCGATGTGGAAGGCGTAGTATCCTTGACCCACACCTAGCGCTGATTTTCATTCTCATTTGAGATTAGCAGGATGTTAACATGCATCTTTCGCTAACTTGCAAAAAATGGAGAGGTCCAACGACTTTGTGGGTGATTATATCGTTGTATCATCTGGCACGTTCTTCAAGCCAAAAACGTTACCCGAAGTACCCTCATTCTGCCTCTCGAATGTGGGTATGTCCTGAAGTTTGATGGGCAAATCAATACCATCAAAGTTATAACACCCACGAATATTATCACCTACGTGGTATTTTTTAGCACGCACCGGATTTTGATTATAATTTCTTTCACAACCCAGAATTTACCACGCGAAACAGGCGTTGTCTATTTTATTCTGGACATTAGTATATTCTTTCTTATCAGCTATATCTTTCTTTTAGCTTGATGTAGCTAGACCCACCGTTTATTGGGTCATGGAGATGTGAGTGTATGTCGACATGCAGAACACGATTGAGTGCCTTACCGGATCCTCTACCAGCCATTTCTGAAAGCCTGGTCCTAATAGCACCCAAGGTCCATGCAACCACTCAGTAATCGAAGTGCTCTGCGATATCATACCGTTTTTCTCCCAAATATACACAATACTTTTCTCTTGGAGAGCGCCTTCCTCTCTGGAAAGATGCACTAGTTTGCAGCGCAGTACAGCGCTACAATTCACCGAGGGATATCACTGATCATTTACGAATTTGATGAGCTCTCTCTCCATGACAGAGTGGCACGCCAAAAGGAAACTTGTAACATTCCTGTACCACCCTGCCAAATTGTCTGTCCTTGTAAACTAGATGCAGTCATCAAACGCATCCTCGATCACTATGTAGTCTAGTACTGGGGTAGCGTTTCTAATCTGAAGTCCTGTGACAGGATGGGTATGGAGCAGCTACTAGCCATATCACGATCACTATCATTATTACTACTACTACTAGAATTAACTGAAGGCGGTGGTGATGACGGTGGTGCAGGACGTCGGTGCAGAGCACCGGCCCCTCACTTGGCCAGAATGAGCAGCGAAGTTGCGGAGATGCTAGCCATTGCTTCTGTGGGTTGCAGCGATGCTGTTCCTCTGGCCGGCGGCGCGTGGGCCAAGCCGTGACGGGTACAGCAGGCTTTTGTGAAGGCTACACATTCGGCACCCGCACAGGGGTAAAGTGCAGAGGTAGACCACTACCAGGTACTGCCGGTTGACTACCTGTACAATGAATAAGTTCATTAATTAAACACATAGACCTGTCGGCTGTAGAGGGAGGAAAAAAAATATTGATTAAGAAAACACAGATACAGCAAAGAGAGAAAACGTGTCAATATAATACTTTACATCAGTCAGCAGCGCCGCTAATGTAATAGTTCCAGTCCCAGGAGGCGATCATCTCCCCCAAATCATCAGGCACTGCATGGGACCATTCAGACAGCGGCAGCTCGAACCCTGATTCACCCTGGCTCTTGGGTAATCTCGACATTTCAGAGATAGTTACCCTGCTGTCCCTGGTCAGCTGTGCCAAAATCTGGGGCTGTACCAATATACCGATTTGTTAGAGGCAGACCTCTCTCTCCTATACTATGGTCTCAAACGGAGTGTTTTAGCCCTAAAAAATTTTATTTTTTTAAATTTCTACATACAACGCTGCTCGGACGTCTCATTGTCTGCTGGCGGCTGTCCTAACACCTGTTGTTGCTAGTGAACGGTCTCCAATGCCTGTCTATAAAGTCAAGCGCCTCTAGAATGGTTGCTGTAACAAGACGAAACATAAACTTCTTTTTTTAACGTTGAATTACACACACAGAAAGATTACACAGTACAACAGAGATATTTTTTTCTATACTTATACGACTGTTGTTGCTGAGTGTTCTCTGCTGGAGAGTGTTCTACAACATGTTACTATTTTCTTTTTTTTCAGCCTCCATCATTGCCTCCAGCTCAGCCAGAATGCTACTGCTACAAGAACAAATTCTACTACTATGATGAATTTCTTTAAACTTACAAGGTAATCCTAGCTGCTGGTTTTCCATATGACGCTGGACCTCAACAGGAACAGGCAGAAGAGTCTATCATGATCCAGCCTCCTCCTCTTCTTGCCTTTCCTCATACTCCAGAGTAAAATGCTGTGGCTGTGCTGCAACGAATGAAAAGAAACATAATTACTGACGAGAAATTCCGTACAGGATCTAAGACGTGGAATTTTTCAAATTTCCACACCATAAACCCAGATCTCGGAAAAAATTATTAATTATGTCCTACTTCGTCTTCTACAAATCTATGGTGCTTGGTGATAATGTTGAACTTGCTGCTGCGTTTCATTTTTAAAGAGACATCCGCACAGACTTGCAAAACAGACAAATCACTATTTCCACCACAGCGGACAGGAACAGAGTGAAGATGAGAGAGGTGGATGGCGACTTACATACAATCACCACATTTCACAGGCAGCCTATCAGAGGGCCTCATTTTGAATGGACACGCCATCAAGAAGGGTAGGTGATAGGAAGTTCTGAGGGGTATTTTCAGAAACAAATGAGATTCAAACTGAAAGTTACATAAATCCTTTGTTCGACTATAATGTTGTGTGGTCCATGACGTTAGGCTTGTCAGAGTGAGACAAGTCTGTCTGTCTCTCTCTCTCTCTCTCTCACTCTCTCTCTCTCTCTCTCACTCTCTCGCGCGCTCTCTCTCTCGCTCTCTCTCTCTCTCTCTCGCGCGCTCTCTCGCTCTCTCGCTCTCTCTCTCTCTCTCTCTCTCTCTCTCTCACTCTCTCTCTCTCTCTCACTCTCTCGCGCGCTCTCTCTCTCGCTCTCTCTCTCTCTCTCTCTCTCTCTCTCTCGCGCGCTCTCTCGCTCTCTCGCTCTCTCTCTCTCTCTCTCTCTCTCTCTCTCTCTCTCTCGCCATCCAGCCAGTCTTTGGACTGGAGTCATGGTCTGTTACAAGCCCCCAATTGGCAGCCCATTCAGCAGCGGACAGTGCGGATGACTGCTCACACAGCATACAGCGGTCCCGTTCCATTGCATAAAAGCACACACAATGACGGGCTGTACTATTCGAAGCTTTTCCTGGATGGTGAAGTATGTTTCGCGATTATTATTACCACAGGGGGGTTTTCTTTTTCTCTCATGTAGAAAAGTGCGTTTTGGCTATTAGACACAGACTTTGTTTCCTTTCGCAGGTATGTTATCTGTAGGGCTGTGCCGCGAATTCCGTTGTCTTTTGAAATATGTGGCCTGATGGGAGAAAGCGAGCTAGCATTAAACAATAGTTGCGGGTAATAAGTTCCACCGCCGGCCGTCAGGTATGGCAACAGTCAGAAATGTGTGCGTTAGCGTGCACGGCACCCATGCCACAAGCCACAGAGCGCCGAGCAAGCCATACCACGCCAACACGATGCAACCCCCCCAGCAACTCCGGATTCCGCGTCGCGCCACACTGTGTAATAAATACGTGATTACGAGAGGCGTGTGTAGTAGTTTTTAACCTCCACTGCGCTGGCACCTGGTAATTAACAAAGCTTTTTCGTGTTGTTTTTGTATCTGCTTGTATAGACAGATGCTGTCGCTGCTGTTAGCCGTCTGATCTATGCTATCTTCATGGTGTCATTCTGCACATCTCGGGGTGCCACGTCTGCAATCTAGGCTGCCACCTGCTTCTATGATCAGCGTCCTTGCCAAGTAGCTGCCGTCACCACTCTACCGGCCATGCGACGCCACTGATGGTTGCAGCTCTTCTCAGGCCGCCTACAAGTTATGTCCTGGGGGCGTTGGCAATAGTGGGGCTAGACAATTTCTGGTACAGCTTACATTGTTGCCAAACTTATCCAAGATGGGGGATCCAAGATAGAGGCTACAGGTGTGGCAATGTCTCATCGACGTCATGGCACAAAATTCAAATTTTGGTAGGGAATAGGGCAATTGGGGTATGTCCATTAATCTAACACCCCCCAATCCTATGATGTTACCCATGCCCCACCACGACCCCATCCCTGCCTAATTGGAAGGTTAGGTTAATGTAGAGATTTATTTTTTGTGTGAAACTGAAGTAAAGATAGTCCCTAATTACACATCTACAAACATAGTGCTATAAAATGAGCGCCTCAAATCGCAATATGGCTCAAAATTGTCGATGTCGCACAACTGCTTTGATCCTGCTGGAAATATTCACAATACTACTTAACACTAGTAGCAGGTGGAATCAAAATGAATAGTAACTTTACATAGGATGCTCCCTTCACCTACAAGTAAATAGAAATCTCTCTGATTCACTTCTGAGTTGACAGGGAAAAGACTCAGCTTAAAACGATAACTAAAACAACCCTCTAAACTGGCATATGCAGTGAAATTATAGAGTATTAAGAAACGAGAAGTGCAGTGATGCTAAAAAACTCGGAATACACATGTCTCCTACTGATGTTAACACAATGCTAAAAACGGCTGTGAGAAGAGTAACACCAATTGATCTGTAAATTACAAGCATATTCTGCGGGATCTAAGAACAATACACAAAAGCTTTGTAAATTACCAGGTG
>NC_064629.1:440724197-440906697 GCF_023864275.1 Schistocerca cancellata | reverse complement strand
TCAATTCTGTTATATCAGTCTACAGATTATTTTCACCTAAATTAACACATATTTCCATGATGATGCTTATAATTTCTCTTTCTTCTGTCAACTAAAAAACATTCACTGGAGTACATCCCTGTTCCCTGTATGAGCAATATGTACCTCTCTATTGAGCTGAAATCCGTACAGTACCAGGAAGGTTTTATCTGCAGTACTAGACATGCATTTCAGTGATTTAACAAAAAAAATATCACTACAGGACTCTTCTTTGGTGTCAGCAAGGTATCTGTAAATATCTTCACAAAATTATTCTTTATCTGGTCCGTGATTTTTATGTAAACTGTATGCCTCTGTAATACTGAAATAACTATTCTTCAGTTGACTCTAATGATGTACATCTTATGGCATAATATTCCGGGACATTTACTACTATTATATAAAAATAAATTACTAACAGAAAGGAACTACTAAGAATTATTTTTCAGGTCCATATACAACCTCACCTTTGTACCTAACACATACTAAAAATAATTTCACCATGAAAGTTCCTGGCCAGACCGAGATTCAAACTCAGGGTCCTTGCTGTTCATGGGCAAGTGCTCAACCAACTGTGCCACCCAAGCATGACCCA
Source organism: Schistocerca cancellata (assembly GCF_023864275.1). NCBI lineage: Eukaryota > Metazoa > Arthropoda > Insecta > Orthoptera > Acrididae > Schistocerca > Schistocerca cancellata. The sequence continues at coordinate 440,906,084 of NC_064629.1, read as the reverse complement.
TGCTCACAGCTTTACATCTGTCAGTGCCTCCTATCCTACCTTCCAAAATTAACATGAGGGACTAACACTCATGCAAGAGAGGATAATGCAAATACATGGCTCAGCCACAGCCTGGGGTTTTGTTTCCAGAATGAAGTTTACACTCTTCAGCTGAGTGTGCACCGATGTGAAACTTCCTAGCAGATTAAAACTGTGTGTCCAACTGACATTCGATCTTAGTGTGGTGTCACCGCCAGACACCACACTTGCTAGGTGGTAGCCTTTAAATCGGCCACGGTCCACTAGTATACGTCGGACCCGCGTCTCGCCACTGTCAGTGATTGCAGACCGAGCGCTGCCACACGGCAGGTCTAGAGATACGTCCTAGCACTCGCCCCAGTTGTACAGCCGACTTTGCTAGCGAAGCTACACTGACAAATACACTCTCATTTGCCGAGACAATAGTTAGCATAGCCTTCAGCTACGTCAATTGCTACGGCCTAGCAAGGCGCCATTACCAGTATATTGAGATTGCACTTATGTATCATCAAGACCGATGTTCTCCAATTATGGAATAAAGTTAAGTATTACATCAACTACGTACTTTATTTGCTATATTAACTACTTTACACTGTTCCAGACCTCATGCAAGCCTGCGTGAGCTAAGCGCATGCATTTCGGCATCCTCCCATAGTGACTTGGCTGTCTTGCCAAGTCACAGCACTTAGGACCTTTACCTTATGTCAGAAAGTGCTCAACTGTCTTATCTCCCCAAGCATGACTCACAACCCATCTCAACTTTACTTCCATCAGTACCTCATTTCCTGCCTTCCAAACTTCACAGTTCTCCTCCCTCAATGGACTTCTATGAAGTTTGGATGGTAGAAGATGAGGCGCTGATGGAAGTAAGGCTGTGAAGATGGGGTGTGATTCATGCTTGGGTAGCTCAGTTGGTAAAGCACTTGCCTGAGAAAGCAAAGGTCCTGTGTTTGAATCTCAGTCGAGCAACAGTTTTAATCTGCCAGGAAGTTTTGTATCTGCACAAACTCCACTGCAAAATAAAAAATTCATTCAGTTTCATAATATTTTTCCCTCTTAAGAAATTTGCTGCTAACCATAACTTATGTAAAATAAAAACATAGATAAGAATAAATGAGTGTACACTGTCTACAACAGAATTTATTTTGTTCATAAAGATGAATTTGTAAAAGATCTTTGGAAAACATTTTTTGAAAACAACTTATTTTCGAATAAGATAAAAGTGTTACAAGAAATATTGTCACCTGGAAAACTGGTTCATGCTGAGGGTATTAGGGCTGCACAGGTGAAATGTGAACGAAGTAGTAGTTTCCATCTCAAATGGAATGGAAACGCAGGAAGGCGAAAAGGTGGAATGATTTGGCAAGCAGCTGCTAAGCAGAACAAAGACGAATGAAGTTAGTCTACAGGCAGCAATGATAGAGGCAACATCTTAGGCTTACATGAGAGTGGTTTATGCATCAATCATTGCCTAGACAGCCTTGGATGGAGACTGCTGTTTTATTGTAGCATGACATTTACAATTGGGATATATTGTAAACATAATTCAACACCAAGAAGAATTTATTAAGAGCCATGGCTGCTAATGAATGGATTGCATAGCCGCCACATTGAAACCCCACAACAATCATCTGCAGCAAAAGGTTAAGAACTTTGTTTGGAACTGTAATAACAGCTTGAACCAGTAAATTTTGTGTATTTTAGAAAAAAATAATTTATGGCTATCATACAATGGTTCAAAGAACTTTATTTTCCTAAGACATATACCTAGACAGGGTCCAATACTAGTGAAAAAGATTCTGAGTATTCTAAAATTACAAAGAAATGTAATTTCGCAAACTTAATCTAATAAAATATACTGAAAGTTTTTTAATATAATCAGTAAATGTTATTTGCAGAGCATTAAATTTAAAGTTTTCTTGAAGTTACAATTTTGGTGAACTTCACATGTTAGTTACGAAATAAAAAGGAAGATCTGCTTAATAAATAAACTGTAGCATATTTTGATAATCTAAAGTAAAATAGCATACTTCAAATGGTTCAAATGGCTCTGAGCACTATGGGACTTAACTTCTGAAGTCATCAGTCCCCTAGAACTTAGAACTACTTAAACCTAACTAACCTAAGGACATCACACACATCCATGCCCGAGGCAGGATTCGAACCTGCGACCGTAGCGGTCGCGCGGTTCCAGACTGTAGCGCCTAGAACCGTTCGGCCATCCTGGCCGGCAGTAGCATACTGAAAGTGGTTACAGTGGAAGATACCATACTGTTGTATAAAAGATTTAAATGCTTAAATCCAGTGCTAGAATTAAGATAGAATTTAATCAGTTACCTTTGTCTTATTTTCTGAGCAGTGTTAGTTCAAGGGCCACCATTTGGGTAAGTGCTGAGATGAAAGAATGATAAATTCAAAGTATGTGTTAATATTGTGTTAGTATCATAACATAGTAATGTTGCTAACTAACTTACAATAATAACTGGTTCTTCAAATCTCAATAAGAGAGACCCCTCATGGCCAATTTTTCTTTGCCTGCACTTGAACAATATTATCTGCACAAAGAATAGAGAAAGTGTTAATGTATCTGGGTGCCATCGTATAATTTCTCTGGAGTTGACAAAGTAAGAATTAAAGTTATCTGTTGTGCTGTACATGAGAAACTGGCTATGCTTTCCAAAGCACAGTAAGGTATATACAAAACAGCAAATCACAATTACGTTTTAGAATAACCCAATGAATGTAACTTCAGCCTGATTAGGTTGGTGACCATTCATAAATAGTCTTGAGCACATAAAAGTTCTGGAACCAAAAGATTACTGCATCAACCCCTGATTACCTGTAATATTTCTCCATACTGGAATCCCTTCAGGATACAAAATAATAGTCTGATACTTGCATCCATTAGACATTCACTTCACAGTCAAAACAAAATTTTAAAATTCCTGTAAAAGAGGTAACATTAAGGAATGTAAGATCTAGAATCTACTTTAAGAGAAACTTTCATAGGAATTCTCAGAGAAGTGCAGACGCACCAGCAGCGGTAGCAGAGCAGCAGTTGTCTGATACACAGTAATTTTGTTTAGTCCCCTCCACCTACATGTTTCTGCAAGGAAATGAACTATGCCTGTGTATTTTACTTTGTAGACTAGTGGTTAGCAAATTATGGTAAGTTTTTGTTTTTGCATAAATTTTGATGCATATCCTTGTGTAATTTTCCTGCTGCCAGACCACCACCTCACGCCACTAAGTTTAAATTGTGTGCAGGTACACAGCATACAGTTTAGATCAGTGCATTCTAGTTTGCATACTTATCTTGTGCAGTAGCTTTCAGGTAAGCAGAGATTCTAGTACCAGATAACTGTAGATATATCCACTTTAGCAGAGAAATTTATTTCTGTTTATGAGCTTGCCATCTCAGGGCATAGTGAGAAACCCGCAGAGCATTTTTTAGTGTTCCATTATTCTCCTCGTTATATTTTGCAGACATTCCAAACTTAATAGTGTCATACGAGATCTTATATCTATTTTTACACAATATGATGTGGCCAGGGACTCAAGGAGAATTGGCTGCTGTCGGTAAACAGCTGGAAGCAGTGCTGGCTACCATCAACATGCTTCTGGCTAATGCTCAAAGTTGTGACAACGTCAGGGCACTGGGGACGAGACCTGTGATACCCCTGGTGCCACTGGAATTCCCTGATGACCTGGGTATCACTGCATCTTCCGATATCTTCTGATATGCAACATCTGGCCGGTCTGTCATCACTCGAGAGTGGGTCGCAGACAGTGGTAGGTTCGCGTGTCACTGGGCAGAAGGCAAAAGAGGGAGCACATCGTGTGGCTGACTCCCTATGCCTAAGCAACAGGTATTAGGGCTACCCAGTGTTGATACACCGAGCCAGCCTGGGATGCCTCTGCTGTTGGGCCGGCGGGCGATCTTCGGGTCCAGCCCAGACGAGTGCAAACGGTGGGTATGCACGTGACTGGGAGCTCAAGTGTTAAATACGCGATGGAGCCCCTCAGGAAAAATACCAAGGTGGGAAACAATGCCAGTGTGCACTCAGTTATGTTTGCTGGCGGGACTCTTCCACGATGTGGAACAGGTCCTGCAGGCTGCTATTGAACGCACTGGGTGGAACCGGCTGCATATAGTGGCACATTTCCGCATGAATGATGCCTGCCATCTGGGTTACGAGAGCATCCTCGGTTCCTTTCAGCAGATGGCTGATTCCGTGAAGGCAACTAGCATCGTGCATGGGAGCATACTAAGCTGTCTATTTGTAGCATCATAACCAGGGTTGATCATGGTCTTCTGGTTTGGAGCAGAGTGGAAGGTCTAAACCAGAGGCTCAGATGACTCTGCAATGGTATCAGATGCGAATTTCTCGGCCCCCACTATTGGGTACAGAATTGTAGGGTTCCCCTTAATTGATTAGGCATGCAATATGGGCAGGAAGTGGCTACTAGTGCAGCGGAGTACATGTGGAGTGCATATGGAGCTGTTTCGGCTTAAAGAAACCTTCCCTTGGGATCAAAGACAATTTGCCTGATAAATTAGCCACAATGTCCTCAGAGAATGTTCACCATTGCAGATCAGAGATAGAAACTGTTAATATAATTTTAGTAAATTGCATGAGCATCCACAGAAAGATTCCAGAATTAGTATCACTTACTGAAGGTTATAATGCACAGATAGTATTAGGAACAAAAAGTTGGTTGAAACCAGACGTTAATGACAATGAAATTCTAAGTTCAGATTGGAATATATATTGTAAGGATAGGTTAGTCGCCAATGGTACAGGTGTGTTTATTGCAGTAAAGAATTCAATACAATCTAGTGAGGTTATCATGGATTCTGATTGTGAATTAATCTGAGTAAAGTTAAATATAAAAGATTAGTAAAAAATGATAATTGGATGCTTTTATAGACTGCCGAAGTCAGGAGCTCTAGTGAGGGAGTGCTTCAGACAGAACTTTTAGAATATTGTTAATAATTATGCCGTTGTAATAGGGGTGACTTCAACTTGCCAGGTATAGATTGGGAATGTCATGCTATCAAATCTGGTGCCAGAGACTGGGATTCGCGTAACATTGTTCTGGATGTCTTGTCTGAAAATTACTTTGAGCAGATAAATAGAGAACCAGCTCGTTTGGGTAACATCTTAGGACTCCTGGAGGGGGGGGGGGGGGGGGGGGAGGAACAGACCTGAACCTATTGAATTGGTTAATACAGAGGAAGGTATCAGTGATCACAAGGCTCTGATAGCATCTATGACAATGGGTCTGACAAAGAATATTAAGAAAGGTAGGAAGATAGTTTCACTTAGCAAAGACTGACAGGATACAACTTTCAGAGCATCTGAGCAACCAGTATTCAGTGACGAGGATGATAATGTGGGAAACAAATGGTTAAAGTTCAAAGGGACTGTGCAATATGCGCTAGACAAATATGTTCCAAGTAAGGTTTTAAGGGATGGGAAAGACCCACCATGGTTTAACAGCTGTGTTAGAAACTGCTATGCAAACAAAGCAAACCTAGTCTCAGATTCAAAAGAAGTAAACACCTAGCTGACAAACAAAAGCTGAACAAAGCGAAAATGATCATAAGGAGAGCAATGAGAGAAGCGGTCAATGACTTTGGAAGTAAAACTTTTTCCAGGGATCTGAGTAAAAGCCTAAGAAGTTCTGGTCGTATGTAAAATCACAAAGTGGGTCAAAATCTTCTATGTAATGGTAATTCCCATCATCCCCCAAGGAAGTATGATAAGACCATTACTGTTTATAACATATATAAATGATCTAGTAGAAAGTGGTGGATGCTCTCTAAAGCTGTTTGCATATGATGCGGTTGTCTATAACAAAGTATCAACACCAGCAGATAGTAACGATTTGCAGAATGACCTCCAGAATGAATGGTGCAGGCTCTGAAAGTTGACCCTGAATGTAAATAAATGTAACATATTGCGCATATAAAGAAAAAGAAACTGCCATACAGCTACACTATTGATGACAAACTGCTGGAAACAGTATCTGCCATAAAATATCTAGAATTATTCAGAGAGATCCTAAGTGGAATGACGACATAAAACAAATAGTGGGAAAAGCAGATGACAGACAGATTAATAGGAAGAATCTTAAGGAGATTTAACTCATCCATGAAGGAAGTGGCTTATAAGGCACTTGTTCAGCTGATTCTTGAGTCCTGTTCATCTATCTGGGTCCCTTACCAGATAGGGCTGGTAGCAGAGAGAGAGAGAGAGAGAGAGAGAGAGAGAGAAGATCCGATGAAATGTGGTACATTCCATCACGGGATCATTTGGTTAGCACAAGAGCGTTACTGAGATGCTCAACAAACTCCACTGACAGATGTTACAAGAGAGGTATTACTAGAGAGGCATCGTGCATCATGGAGATATTTACTACTAAAATTTCCAGAGAGCGCTTTCCAGAAAGAGTTGGACAATATATTACTTCCCCACACATACATCTCGTGTAATGATTACGAGGAGAAAATTCCAGAAATTAGAGCCAATAAGAGGATTACTAAAATCATTCTTCCCATGTGCTATCCATGAGTGAAACAGGTTTGGAGGGCTCAGTTTTTGGCAGCACAGTAGCTCAGCGTGTTCGGTCAGAGGGTTAGCTCCCCTCTGTAATTAAAAAAAACTGAGTTAGTAGAACAGCAATGAACATAAATGGGTGTCTTAGGACGTCTGCCCCGAACAGATGCACCAAATGAAGATGACCAAAATTAGATTAAAAGAAAAAAAAAGTTGCTGGTACGAAAAGTACCGTCCACCACACAGCATTAGGCGGCTTGCAGAGTATGATGTAGATGTAGATGTAGATGTAGGAGGTACTGATTTGACGATCTGACAGGAGGCCACGTTTCGAAGAAAAGGTTACACACTAGCAGTTTTATACTTGTGTATGTGTGACAGGATGTTTTAATGTTAAACATGTTTTTTTTTCCTGTTACAATACTAATAATACTGTAAAAGAGATAATGTTACAATATCACCCCACAACACATTGTGAATGGCACAGCAAGAGTTGGAGCTGACATTTCCTAATACTTGCAAGATCACTGAAGAGTCAACAATCCATATGAGGGGGCAAAATAAATAAAAGGACACCAAAATTATACATTGTTCAAGTTTCTTAGTATCATCTTGTTTTCCATTGAGACTGGGATAAGGGAGAAACTGATATTACATGACAACCAACACCAATCTGTTTATTGGCTTGATGCTGATTGGGAATCAGTATACTAAGTGGGAGGGGAAACTATGGTCAAGGAGGTTATTAGAGATGGTGCACTAGCTCTGACTGGGGAAAGATGAGGAAAGGAAACTGACTGTGTCCTTTTAATAGAACGGCATCTACATTACACAGTTACAGGAAATCTTGGAAGACCTAAATCTGGATGGCAAGAATGAAGTTGAACTACATTCCTCCCAACTGTGAGTCCAGTGTCTTAAATGCTGAATTTATAAGTGAATATAGAAGGAACTGATGGTGTGAAATTTGTCCGAATCACTACTACTAGAAAACTGGTGAAACAACAGGGGAGAGTGCAGAACCGATATGACTGAACTGCACCACAAATTACAAATTAAATAGTCCAAAGTGGCCAACAAAATCAAGGTCTAGTGCTCCAAAACTACAACCTATGTACTAATGACGGGATGAGAACTATACAGCTTACATTGTGGAACACTTCAAATTCTACCAAATTCACCAAACCTTCAGCTACCATAAAAAGTTTCACTAGCGAAGAACCAATCAAAAAAAACTTTCTACCTGTTTGTTCTGCACTGAATGTGAAACACTGGTGAAAGTAACCTTAACGTTCAGTGAATTGTAAGCACTGAATGCTGTCTTTTCAATCAGTAGCAGTCTATTTCAACTGAATTATTGTTACTTCAGTTTTCATTATTGCATCTGACATATTTATTTTTCAGTTTCTTCAGCAAAAAGGTGGAAGGAGTATATAGAGGGTCTATAAAGAAGAGATATACTTGAGGACAATATTATGGAAATGGAGGAAGATGTAGAGGAAGATGAGAAGGGAGATATGATACTATGGGAAGAAATTAACAAAGCACTGAAAGACTTAAGTAGAAACAAGGCCGCAGGAGATGACAACATTCTGTTAGAGCTACTGACAGCCTTGGGAGAGCCAGCCATAACAAAACTCTTCCATCTGGTCTGGTCTGGTGAGCAAGATGTAGGAGACAGACTTCAAGAAGAATATAATAATCCCAATTCCAAAGAAATCATGTGCTGACAGGTGTGAAATTTACCAAAATATCAGTTTAATAAGTCACAGCTGTAAAATACTAACACAAATCTTTTACAAAAGAATGGAAAAACTGGCAGAAGCTACCTCGGGGAAGATCAGTTTGGATTCTGGAGAAATGTATGAACACGTGAGGCAATACTGATCCTACAACTTCCTATAGAAGATAGGTTAAGGAAAGGCAAACCTAGGTTTATGGCATTGTAGACTTAGAGAAAACTTTTGACTATGTTGACTGGAACACATTCTTTCAAATTTTAGAGGTGACAGGGGTAAAATACAGGGAGCGAAAAGCTATTTACAATTTGTACTCAGACCAGACGGCAGTTATAAGAGTAGAGGGGTGTGAAAGGGAAGCAGTGGTTGAGAAGGGAGTGACACAGGGTTGTGGCATGTCCCTGATGTTATTCGATCTGCATATTGAGTAATTAGTAAAGGAAACAAAAGAAAAATTTGGAGTAGGATTAAAAACTTTGAGGTTTGCCGATGACATTGTAATTCTGTCAGAGACAGCAAAGGACTTGGAAGAGCAGTTGAACAGAATGTGCAGTGTCTTGAAAGGAGGATATAAGATAAACATCAACAAAAGCAAAATGAGGATAATGGAATGTAATCAAATTAAATCAGGTGATGCTGAGGGAATTAGATCGGAAATGGGACACTTACAGAAAGGTAGACTGGCAATGGCAAGAAAAGCATTTCTGAATAAGAGAAATTTGTTAACATCGAGTATAGATTTAAGTGTCAGGAAGCCCTCCCTGACAGTATTTATATGGAGTGCAGCCATGTGTGGAAGTGAAACAGGATGAAAAACAGTTCAGACAAGAAGAGAATAGAAGCTTTCTAAACATGTTGCTACAGAAGAATGAAGAAGATTAGATAGGTCGACCACGTAACTAATGAGGAGGTACTGAATAGAATTGGGGAGAAGAGAAATTTGTGGCACAACCTGGCTAAAAGAAGGGACACATTCTGAGGCATCAAAAGATCACCAACCTAGTACTGGAGGGAAGCATGGGGGAAGGTGGAGGGGGGAGGGGGTTAAAATCATAGACCAAGGGATGAATATAGCAAGCAGATTCAGAGGGATGTAGGTTGCAGTAGTTACTCAGAGATGAAGAGGCTTGCACAGGATAGAGTAGCATCGAGAACTCCATCAAACCAGTCTCCAGGCTGAAGACATCAATAACAACAACAACAACAACAACAACAACAACAACAACAACAAGTGTAAATTTAAGTACGTTTCACAAGCAATATGAATTGGTTTAACAAATATTATGTTCATGTTAGTTAGTGTGTTCATTAGTAGTCTGTAAATGGCCAGCACATAAACAAATCACATATCTGTAGCCTGTAGACCCAGTCATTCTATATTCTACAATACACATTGTCCAAATGATATATGAAAAATGGACATCTCCATCTATATCACTACTTTGCAATTGACACGTAAGTGTTGGACAGAGGGTACATAGAATGACTCTCAGAATATTTCTCAGGTGCCCCACTCTCGAATAGCATGTGGGTAGAATGAACATCTGAATCTTTCTACACGAGTTTGGATTTATCTTATTTTAGTATGAAGACCCTTTCTTTGTTTGCAGGTGGAAGTCAACAAAATATGTTGATACTCAATGGAGAACGTTGGGGATTGGTATTTCATCAAAATATCTTACTGCATTAAAAACACACTTGTTTTAATGAATGGCGCACCATCTGGCATCTTATACTCATGACACACTCTCCCCCTATTTGGTGATACTGGAAAATGAGCTGCCCTTCTCTGAACTTTTTTGATGTTCTCTGTCAGTCTTATCTGGCAAGGATCACATACTGTGCAGTAGTTCTCCAGAGGAGGATGGACAAGCATAATGTAGTAGACTTATTGCATCTTTGCACGTGTTCTGCCAATAAAATGCAGTTTTTGGTTCATCTTCCACATAACATTTTCTATGTTAGGGTTCCAGTTCAAGTCATTTGTATTTGTAATCTCTAGCCATTTAGTTGAATTGAAACCTTTAAGTTTGTGCAACTCTTTGTGTACTCAATATTTAATGGGTCTGTATAGTACTCATATGGAGGACCTCACACTTTTTATCGGTTAGGGTCAACTGCCTTTTTTGCACCATGCATATGTCTTGTCTAAATCATTTTGCAGTTCAGTTTTATTGTCATATGACTTTACTAGACAGTAAACAACAGTATCATCCAGAAATAATCTAACAGTGCAGCACACATTTTCTCCAAAATCGTTTATATAAATTAAGAACTGTGGAGAGCCTTTAATGCTACATTGAAGAACCCTAGATATTAGATTAGATCAGATTAATACTAGTTCCATGGATCATGAATACGATATTTCGTAATGATGTGGAACGAGTCAAATTTTCCAATACATGACATAATTAAGTTAATTTAACAACATACTTAAGTTAATATAACAACTTTTTCATTTTTTTGTGTTTTTTATTTTTATTTTTTATGTTTTTTAAATATATATATTTTTAATTTACATCTAAAAATTCCTCTATGGAGTAGAAGGAGTTGTCATTCAGAAATTCTTTTAATTTCTTCTTAAATACTTGTTGGTTATCTGTCAGACTTTTGATACTATTTGGTAAGTGACCAAAGACTTTAGTGCCAGTATAATTCACCCCTTTTTGTGCCAAAGTCAGATTTAATCTTGAATAGTGAAGATCATCCTTTCTCCTAGTATAGTAGTTATGCACACTGCTATTACTTTTGAATTGGGTTTGGTTGTTAATAACAAATTTCATAAGAGAGTATATACACTGAGAAGCTACTGTGAATATCCCTAGATCCTTAAATAAATGTCTGGAGGATGATCTTGGGTGGACTCCAGCTATTATTCTGATTACACGCTTTTGTGCAATAAATACTTTATTCCTCAGTGATGAATTACCCCAAAATATGATGCCATATGAAAGCAACGAGTGAAAATAGGCGTAGTAAGCTAATTTACTAAGATGTTTATCACCAAAATTTGCAATGACCCTTATTGCATAAGTAGCTGAACTCAAATGTTTCAGCAGATCATCAATGTGTTTCTTCCAATTTAATCTCTCATCAATGTACACACCTAAAAATTTGGAATATTCTACCTTAGCTATATGCTTCTGATTAAGGTCTATATTTATTAATGGCGTCATACCATTCACTGTACGGAACTGTATGTACTGTGTCTTATCAAAATTCAGTGAGAGTCCGTTTACAAGGAACCACTTAGTAATTTTCTGAAAGACAGTATTGACAATTTCATCAGTTAATTCTTGTTTGTCAGGTGTGATTACTATACTTGTATCATCAGCAAAGAGAACTAACTTTGCCTCTTCATGAATATAGAATGGCAAGTCATTAATATATATTAAGAACAACAAAGGACCCAAGACTGACCCTTGTGGAACCCCATTCTTGATAGTTCCCCACTTTGAGGAATGTGCTGATCTTTGCATATTATGAGAACTACTTATTTCAACTTTCTGCACTCTTCCAGTTAGGTACGAATTAAACCATTTGTGCACTGTCCCACTCATGCCACAATACTTGAGCTTGTCTAGCTGAATTTCATGATTTACACAATCAAAAGTCTTTGAGATATCACAAAAAATCCCAATGGGTGTTGTTCGGTTATTCAGATCATTCAAAATTTGATTGGTGAAAGCATATATGGCATTTTCTGTTGAAAAACCTTTCTGGAAACCAAACTGACATTTTGTTAGTACTTCATTGTTACAGATATGTGAAGCTACTCTTGAATACATTACTTTCTCAAAAATTTTGGATAAAGCTGTTAGAAGGGAGATTGGACGGTAATTGTTGACATCAGAACTATCCCCCTTTTTATGCAAAGGTATCAATAGCATATTTCAGTCTATCAGGGAAAATGCCCTGTTCCAGAGAGCTATTACACAGGTGGCTGAGAATCTTACTTATCTGTTGAGAACAAGCTTTTAGTATTTTGCTGGAAATGCCATCAATTCCATGTGAGTTTTTGCTTTTAAGCAAGTTTAGTATTTTCCTAATTTCAATTGTATCAAATTGCATAGGTATGGCCTCTTCCATTAACAGCCTAGCATCTTCTAATGAACACCTGGATCCTACTATATCCACAACATTTAGAAAATGATTATTAAAAATATTTTCAACTTCTGACTTTTTGTTCGTAAAGTTTTCATTCAATTTGATGGTAATACTGTCTTCCTGTGCACTTGGTTGACCTGTTTCTCTTTTAATAATATTCCAAATTGTTTTAATTTTATTATCAGAGTTGCTGATTTCAGACATGATACACATACTTCTGGATTTTTTTAATAACTTTTCTTAGGTTTTCTTAAGATATGACTTAGGTTCCATTAAATGACTTTTTATTATTATGAAAAGCAACATATCTGACACGAAATCACAAATTCCATACCACAACTTGGATGATGTTCCATAAGAATGCAGTTTGATTAGAAGCTGCTAGTCAGGGATGGTGTCAAAAGACATCCAGTATTAAAAAGTTAATACTAGTCCATAAGTGGCTAGTGTAGTCACTCAATGGGTTCGCATATTTTAATGATGTCTAAAACTTTTATTCAATTATGAGACAATCACATGATTATCAGGAATACAATGGTTAGCCTAGCCATGCAGGGGACCTTAGTTCAATGCCCGGTACTGCCGGGGATTTTGCATTCATGGGAGGACTGGAATGGGATGCACTAATCTTCATGATATCAAATGAAGAGCTTCTTGAAGGAAAAGAAACAGCAACAGGTCTGCTAACCCAAAAACAGTCAGGTGAGCAGTGTGCTAAACCCATGCTGTTTCATATCACATCTCTATGACACCACTGGATGATGATGATGATTACATGGTGGTGGTTGGGCACAATTGGCCTGTTGTGGTTAGAAGAGTGGTGCTTTATCATGAAGCTAATTTACAGATTATTATGTTAAATAACTAATGCTCATTGACATTGAATTAATAAACTACCATTCCATAAAGATTTTATGTTTTTTGGGGGTAGGGGCAGAGCTTCCATGTCAATATATTTATTTTACAGTTCCCTGTAAAACAGTTTTTAACAAATTGTCATTTCTTAATGCTGAATCAACTTTACTTACAGCACAGTCATTTGCACCATCACCACAAAATGTCACAATATAGTCAATGTTCTGCAGTGATTCAACCAACTGAGCTTTTTGATCAGGTAACATGCGTGCAAATATGGTTCCCTTTGCTGCGATTTGTGGAACAAGATAGGGGTAATGATCATTGATCATTTTCCAAGAGTGTCCATCAACAGCGAAATGCCAGTTAGCACCCAGATCCAAGGTAATAACAGCATCCTAAAAATAAAAATAATTACAAAATAAAAATCATGACAGTCAGACTTCAATTTATTCACAATGAAATATCTGATTTCGATGCACAAGAAAATACAGAAGTTTAATTATTAATAAAGCAATAAAATTTAAATTAACTTCTTTACATACTTATTGACTGCTCACTGCCTCAACTATACGCTCAGTGGTTATATTTAGTCCTTCCATTGTTTGGATTAAATTTAATGTAATACATAAACCACATTTTGAACAGGTATTTGAAATATCACCAAAAAGTAGAAACAGACGCAAAGGTAAGTTAATGTTACCTATACATTTTGTGTGTTATTGTTGAATTCAATCTGAAGATTGGTGCCTCTTCATCTCAGAATAACTACAGCAACATACATACTTTTGAACCTACTCATTGTATCCATCTCTTGGTCTGCCTATATGATTTTTAACCTCCCCCCCCCCCCCCCCCCACACACACACACACACTTCCCTCCAGTGCTAATCTAGTGATCCTTTGATGCCTCAGAATGTGTGCTGTCAAGCGATCTCTTCTTCTAGTCAAGTTGTGGCGCAAATTTCTTCTCTCCCCAAGTCTGTTCAGTACCACCTCATTTATTATGCAATCTACTGGTCTAATCTTCAGTATCCTTCTGTAGTAACACATTTGAAAAACTTCTATTCTCCTGTTGCCTGAAATGTTTATTGTCCACGTTCCATTTCCATAAAATGCTATACTTCAGACAAATGCTTTCAGAAATGACTTTCTAACACTTAAACCCATATTCGATGTTAATGAATTTATCTTCTCCAGAAACACTTTTCTTGCGACTACCAGTCTATATTTTATATCCTCTCCACTTTGGCCATCATCAGTTATTTTACTGCCCAAATACCAAAACTTAGCTACTACTTTTAGTGTCTCACTTCCTAATGTAATTCCTCCAGCTTTGCCTGATTTAATTCAACTACACTCCAGTAACTTTGTTTTGCTTTTGTTGATTTCTCTCCTATAGTCTCTTTCCAAGACACTATCCATTCCGTTCAGCTGCTCTTCCAAGTCCTTTGCTGTCTCTGACACATTTGCAATGTTATTGGCAAACCTCAAAGTTTTTATTTCTTCATCATGAACTTTAATTCCTTCTCCAAATTTTCTTTGGTTTCCTTTACTGCTTGTCCAATGTACAAATTGAGTAACATCAGGGATAGGCTACAATACTGTCTCATTGCATTCTCAACCACTGCTTTCCTTTCATGCCCCTCAACTCTTATAACTGTGATCTGCTTTCTGTACAAGTTGTATATAACCTTTCACTTTCTGTATTTTATCACTGCTCCCGTCAGAATTTCAGAGAGAGTATTCCAGTCAACATTCTTAAGTGCTTTCTTCAGGCCTGCATAAGCTAAATACAGGTTGGTTTCTGTAGCCCATCTTCTAAGATAAGTCATAGGATCTGTATTGCCTTGTGTGTTCCAACATTTCTCTGAAACTCAAACTGATCTTCCCCGAGGCTAGCTTCTACTAGATTAGTATTTTGCAGCTATGATTTGTTAAGCTAATATTTCGGTAGTATTAACACCTTTCAGCACTTGCTTTCTTTGGAATTGAAATTATTGCACTCTTCTTTAAGTCTGAAGGTATTTCCCTCATCCCATATATCGTATATACCAAGTGGAATAGTTTTGTCACTGAGGTTCTCCTAAGGATATCAGTAGTTCTGAGGGAATTTTGTGTACTCCGGGCTTAGGTCTTTCAGTGGTCTGCCAAATTCTTCTTGCAGTATCATATCTTCCATCTCAGATTTATTTACTTCCTCTTCCATTTCCATAATATAGCCTTCAAGATCATTTCCCTTGTATAGCACATACTCCTTCCCTCTTTCAGATTTCCCATCTTTTATTAGTACTTGTTTTCCAGCTGAGCTCTTGATGTTAATACAGCTGCTTCTATTTTCTCCAAAGGCCTCTTTAATTTTTCTTTAGGCAGCATGTATCTTTCCCCTAGTTACACATGCTTTGTCGTCTAGCCATTCCTGCTTAGCCACTCTGCATTTTCTTTTAATCTCATTTTTGATATGTTTGTAGTCCCTTCCACCTGCTTCATTTACTACATTTTGATATTTTCTCTTTTCCTCGATTAAATTCAGTATCTCCATTGAAATACAAGGATTTCTACTTCTATCTGATGATACAAAAAATGAATGTTATGAACTTCTTACATTATTGGATTCACTCCATAATAAAATAATATTAACAATAGAACATGAAATAAATCATGTCCATAAATTTCTTAGACCTCAAAACTGTTACTGAACAGCAAGAACATAGTTTTCACATTTACAGGAAACCAACCTATGTGGAGATCACACCAGCCAAACAGAAGTATGCTGCAGTTAGGTCCTCATTGAACAAGAGACACACATCACCTTTATAACCCTAAGTACTAACACAAGAAATAGATACCATTAACACAATTGCAATACATAACGGGTATTCAGTAAAATCAACTGACAAACTATCCACAAAATACAGGCCAATATCAGTAAAGGTGTGTTTACACCTGTGTGCCTCATGCCTAGTCCCTGTGCGACTGTGCTTGCCCCATATGGAAGTAGAGGCATGCATGTAGGTTGCATGCCTCTTCCTCAGTGTGTGCTTGTGAATAATTCTATTTGCACCTGTGTTCACACTGAGTGCCTCTGCTTCTGTGTGGGGCAAGCTACAGCCACTTGGCAAGTGGCCGTAATGTGCATGGGTGTAGGATACTCCCTTGCATTTTTGCACTTTATGTATGATATATGTACATAACAGGCAGCAAAAGACTTGTCAGGGACTTGTTTAATATCTAATAAAGGTTTATTATCTAATAAAAACCACTGATGTAACTGGAATTGATAACTGTCTGGTAAGTAGAAACGTTTGACTCAATTTCATATGTCACAATTGATGTTTTTGGAAAGCCTGTATCTGCCATTCATTATTTAAATAATGGAATACTGCATTAGTTATGTATTTTTTCATGCTTAGCATGAAGTGTTTTGAGAATTTTCTGTCATTGTCAAGTGCAAATATGTGCAGAAGTATGTTTTGCTCAGCATGAAAAAAATACATAACCGGCACTGTGTTTAAACTAAAAACATTTGAGAAATGCAAAGTGAATGACCATAGATAAATATATATGGTCTATGGTGAATGACTGTGTCAACTAGAGCTACAGGTGGCCAAATGCCGAAACACACTAAATAAGGTTCGACAAAGGTGTCACTATAATCACAACAATCACGAAACTGCGTTTGCACAGTAGAGAACAGATTGGAAATGGTTGTTATTGGTCATGATATCTTTATTTGACCAGTTAAAATCCACTGAGTACAGTGCCCTGGTGTTGAGAAACTTAACCATGTAATATTTGTAAACACTACTGGATGGAGATCATCATGCCAGCATCATTTTTTTTCTCCATGAACATTTTTTGTAATACATAAATTGCAGAAAAATTATAAATATGTTGACACAAAATCAGGTGCAAATTAACATTGTGGACACAGGAAATTTAACAGGAACGATAAAAAATGTCAAACTCTGGAAAAATGTTAATTCCGGAAACGTAAACATAGAGTTGTACTGTACTTTGACAAATCCTCTGCAGCTAACAGTATGACCCTTGATATACACAGACTAAATGAAATACACAACAGCGTAAGTGCACTCCAACCAGAAAATAAAAATTATGTCTGGATGAAGTGCAAAGCTGATTGTACCACTTTCTAACCCACCAGTAATAGCAAAACCTTCCAAATACTATTCTGCAGAGTTTGCAGCTTTCTGTCTCGCTAAGAACGCTTTTTGCTGAAGATGTCAGCCACTGGCCACAGAGTGCCACATGACAGCAACCGATTTCTCTACAGGTGATTACAACACAACACAACACAACACAACACAACACATCTTGGACCTAGAGTCTACAGTGCATATTACCACACGCTTTGGCCAGTATAAAATTATTTGTTAGTGGAGTGTAAGTTTTAACAATCCCCATGATAAGCTCAGTTTTGTGAGTACAATCCCTTTCATGTGAAAAGCTTAATGCCTTTGATCAATTTGGTTCATTTTATAAGACTTTGGTTTGAAACGCAGTTGACTGAACATGCTTCATACAAACCGCATGTATTTTCATAACTGATTTGAGCTCAAGACATGGTAATCACTGCCTTATCATCTTTTATAAAACTATTTAATATTATAATACTTTCTAACTTTTTAGCTAACAGTATGACTCTTGATATACACAGACTAAGCGACATACACAACAGTGTAACTGTACTCCAACCAAAAAATAAAAATTATGTCTGGATGAAGTATATGAATATATGAAGAAAATGAATTGGCACAATGCAGAGCAAGATAACTTTTACTCACACTACTATAATCATTCCTTGGAGATTCAGGGTACAAGCCTCCTCCAATGGGCTTCAGCTTTAATGACATAGATTCACCATCTTCAGATTGAGTAACTACAACCTGGATAACATTTTCTAATGGTAGTACCATGCCACAGTCTCTTGCCACACTGACTGCTGTAAGAATATTGTCACCTGAAATGTATGAAACAAAGTTATAGGAGTATATAAATCACAGAATGAGTCATAGAAAGGCACAACAAAAAGACTGCCTGAAAGTTAGCTTTTGGCCAACAACGTCTCTGTCAAAAATAGACAACATACACTCATGCACACACTCAAGCAAAAAAAACTTGCACATACATCACCACAGTCTCTGGCAGGTGGAACAGTCTGGCTCCAATTGCCAGAGAGTGTGGTCATGTGTGTGTGTGTGTGTGTGTGTGTGTGTGTGTGTGTGTGTGTGTGCGTGTGTGTGTGTGTGTGTGTGTGTGTGTGTGTGTGTGTGTGTGTGTGCGTGCGTGCGTGTGCGTGCGTGCGTGTGTGCGTGTGCGTATTTTTGAAAGAGGCCAGTGTGGTCTTAGATTAACAGATAGATAAATCAAATTTAAGTGATGAAATGAAGAGCTTTATTCCATCATCTTTTGAGCATGCATCCAAGACAGCAATATTTCTTCTGATATTTCAGCTGATAACCATACAGTCATCTTCAGGTTAGTTTATGATTAAATTAAAGTTATTTGAAGCAATGATATATAGAGTAGAGCTGTTGGATGTTCATTTTGTGCGTGTGCGAAAGGGGGGGGGGGGGGGACAGTACTGCAACAGTGGTAGAGATGAGTGACAGGTAGGGGCTAGCAGAGATCAAAACCAGGGGATTCAGGGATCAAATGATGTGTTTGATGTGTTGCAGAGATAAATCAGGTATACACAATTCAGAGAATGTGTTATTGTGAGGCTGGGATTAAGAGGAGGGGGGGGGGAGTGGAGGGGAGAATCCAAATGATATGGATTATGAAGCAGTCACTGAGGACAAGCACATTCTACTCAACGGCATGCTCAGCCACTCAGTGGTCAACTTTGTTCTTGGTCATAAGATTGGTAGATGCTATTTAATTAGGTAGACAGCTAGGTGGTAGTCTTTCCCACATTGAAGACTGTGCAGTAATTACAGTGAAGTTGATATATGACACAACTGCTTGCATAGATGGTCCTGACTGGCAGGGAAAGATATGGCTGTGATGGGACTCTAGTATAGTATGTTAAGAGGCTGCTTTGGAACAGGTCTTTCACATAGATATGATTCATGTAGGAAGGGGTTGGAAGTAATGACGAGAGATGGACTGGCTAGGATATTTGTCATTTGGGTGGATGCAAAATGCTAATGGTCTTAAGAATTATAATTGAGGCACACAATGAGAGATGGGGCTACACCACAACAGTTAAAAACATCCAGTGACTCTCAGTGCTTGCTAATTTCTACCAACTTCATCCAATTGGTGATAACCAACTATGAGTCAGTATTCTCACAATTATAAACTTGTAGCATGCTGGAGTAACTTGGGACAGCAACTTCTGTTAATCAATAGAATGAAAAACCAGTCTAAGTTGAAAATATTTTATTTTTCATTCAATGACTACTTTCTGACCGAGACCTGTTTTTAAATCAACATAACAAAGTCAAAAATTGCATTTCCAAAGATGTCAACAAAATATGTAATGTACATTCACAGTGCATATGTTGATTTAAAAACGGGTCTTGGCCAGAAAGTAGTCATCGAATGAAAAATAAAATATTTGCAACTTGGACTGGTTCTTCATTCTATTGATTCAAACAATTGTTCTACAAGTCTTCTGTATGGCATAGTCACCATTTATAAAACTTGCAGATATGTTATGACTACAATATACTTTTTGAAAGATATAACCACCATTTGACTGTACAACATGTTTTATTCCACAATCTAGATTTTCAAGTGTTAAAACTGCAATAGATTAATCAGATTTTTGATACATAAGTAAGAGAACAAATCATGCAGCCTATACATTAATTTAACTGTTTACCCAGCTATTTTGCTGATAGTTGTACTTTTACTGTGTTTTAATGTGTAGCAGTTTTAACACTTGAAAATGGCCAAGGCCAAAATCTACACTGTGGAATGAAATCTGTTGTACAGTCATATGGAAGATATACCTTTCAAAAAGTTTCACATGACATTGGCACCACACCAAAGTAAAATCATTACAATATACTTGTCTCTTAATTTAAGCTATTGCTTGTTATACATAGAGAAAACAATCTGTTTAATGAAGAGGCATAGACTTTTGATATTATCTGAAAGGGTGAAGATGACAGACAAATAAGGATGGCTAACAGTATTTAGAAACGTATAAAACTTTACCTGTAACCATAACACACCGTAATTTAGCTGTCTGTAGATGGTGAATGACACCCAGTGTCTCGGCCTTTAAGCTGTTACACAGCATCAGAAGTCCAAGAAATGTAAGATCACATTCCATCTGAAAAATATAAGTTGACTAGATATTCTTCTGACCTTAAAAAGTTGCACACTATCACAATAATGGATGATACTGCTTCATGTCGAGTGAATACACAGGACTAAAAATTTGTAAAACAGTACTATAATACTGAACACTTTCCCTGATCTCTTATCACTTTCACCATGAAAATAGGAAAAGTTGTCAATTTTCTAGCATTTTAACCTCTATGTCTGCTACAATATGTGATGCAAAAGACAAAGTCTATATGTTTCAGATGACCTATAATGTGTGTCTTCCGGTTCAGGATCTTTCCAATATCAGCACACATGAACTTAGATTATTCTGTTTGCTAGTCGTAGCATTTCACCACAACATGTTTCTAATTTTGAAATAAGCAGAAACTACTGGTTTCAATAAATTCCTTTGACATATGTTAGTCCTTTTTCAGGTTGTTAATTTATAGCTCAAAATGTCTTCACTACTTATCTACCAGAAACTGAAGGTTGGCACAGGTATTTGTTCCCACCCTTGTGAAATTTGTAACAGATCTTCTCTTATTCATTCAAAGTATCTTCTTATATTAAATTATTAGTCTGATTCAGTTCCTAAAATTTTAACAATCTGAGTAGAAATACCATCACTGCTACAAATTTGTATGGGTAACAAGTTAAATTCAAAGTGCACTTGCAACTTTATGGCTCTGAGCACTATGGGACTTAACATCAGTGGTCATCAGTCCCCTAGAACTTAGAACTACTTAAACCTAACTAACCTAAGGACATCACACACATCCATGCCCAAGGCAGGATTCGAACCTGCGACTGTAGCGGTCACGCAGTTCCAGACTCAAGCACCTAGAACCGCACGGCCACACCGGCCGGCCCTGCAACTTTACAATGCACTATTGGCAAAGACTGGACACAAAATTCATGAAGCCATTAAACCTTTTAGTGACACACAAAAACTATCCTGATGTGAACGAAACCTGAATCCTTCTCATTTGCATAACATTTGCATCTGATCCAGACAGACATACATGGGGTATCTTCTCAGTTGTGCTACTGAATTCACGATTTCCTGTCAGGAATGTAGCAGTTCATAGTAATAGACGGCAAATCATCGAGTAAAATTGAAGTGGTATCAGGTGTTCCCCAGGAAAGCATCCTGAGACCTCTGCTGTTCCTGATCTATATAAATGACCTGGGTGACAATCTGAGCAGTTCTCTTAGGTTGTTCGCAGGTGATGCTGTAATTTACCATCTAGTAAGGTCATCCGAAGACCAGTATCAGTTGCAAAGTGATTTAGAAAAGATTGCTGTATGGTGTGGCAGGTGGCAGTTGACGCTAAATAATGAAAAGTGTGAGGTGATCCACATGAGTTCCAAAAGAAATCCGTTGGAATTAGATTACTTGATAAATAGTACAATTCTCAAGGCTGTCAATTCAACTAAGGACCTGGGTGTTAAAATTACGAACAACTTCAGTTGGAAAGAC
The DNA here is from genome assembly GCF_023864275.1 of Schistocerca cancellata. Classification (NCBI taxonomy): domain Eukaryota; kingdom Metazoa; phylum Arthropoda; class Insecta; order Orthoptera; family Acrididae; genus Schistocerca; species Schistocerca cancellata. The sequence goes on along the minus strand of NC_064629.1, from coordinate 440,884,020 downwards.
CACATAGATATTATTGTGCGGAAGGCGAGCCAAAGATTGCGTTTCATTGGCAGGACACTTAGAAGATGCAACAAGTCCACTAAAGAGACAGCTTACACTACACTCGTTCGTCCTCTGTTAGAATATTGCTGCGTGGTGTGGGACCCTTACCAGGTGGGATTGACGGAGGACATAGAAAGGGTGCAAATAAGGGCAGCTCGTTTTGTATTATCACGTAATAGGGGAGAGAGTGTGGCAGATATGATACGCGAGTTGGGATGGAAGTCATTAAAGCAAAGACTTTTTCGTCGCGGCGAGATCTATTTACGAAATCTCAGTCACCAACTTTCTCTTCCAAATGCAAAAATATTTTGTTGAGCCTAACTTACATAGGTAGGAATGATTATCAAAACAAAATAAGAGAAATCAGAGCTCGAGCAGAAAGGTTTAGGTGTTCATTTTTCCTGTGCACTGTTCGGGAGTGGAATGGTAGAGAGATAGTATGATTGTGGTTCGATTAACCCTCTGCCAAGCACTTAAATGTGAATTGCAGATTAATCATGTAGATGTAGAAGGCAACAAATATTTCTCCTTCTTATAATGCATACTCAAAGGAAACCTATCAATGAACTCCTATTGCACTAAAAATAGGTTTGAATTTATGTCATATTCATAGTACATACCATGAACCAATGATATGAAAAATACAACAACAAACACTATATTCAACTAGATAACTGTATAACATTATTAACTGAGTCAATGAACATTTACCACTTCTCTTCTGGCTCGTTGTGCTTGGGACCATGAAAACTTGGGATCTAAATCTCTATATGCCAATGCTATAATTCTGAAGCCACCAGAGGCATAATTTGTAAGTATTCTGTGTAGATCTCGTGGCACTAGGAATAAAACAAAAATAGGTTAGTTAATAATACAAGTTTCACTAAGAATATATTTATAAGGGGTGTTCAAAAAGAAACGAACCGCAGGCATAATTACACAAACCAGTACCTGGATGTTAGAAGTATTGACCCTGGCTGTTGAGACACTTGTCCCACTATGATACAAGGCCGTGAATGGCTGTCTCATAAAATTCCCAGGGTTGCGATATTAACCAGTTTCACACGTACAGGTGGATGTCATCATCCAAAGTGAATCGTTTGCCCCTCAGGGCCTTTTTAAGGGAGAGAGGTCTGGACTGTATGGAGTGGCTGAGAATGTCCCATTTGAATTTCTGCAGGAGTGCCACGACTGTGTTGGCTGAATGAGGCTTTGCATGGTCGTGGAGCAGAATGACCCCATGGATAAGACTGCCTGGTTGTTTTGATTTGATCTCTTGGCGAAGGGTGGTCAAGGTTTGCGAGTAATGCTGGGCATTCGCTGTTGTCCCATGCTCCAGGAAGTGAATCAGAAGGGGGCCATCTTGGTCAAAGAAGAACATTAGCATAACCTTTCCTGCACTCATGTAGACGACGATGTCCAACTGTTAGTGCAGAACTGGTTAACATCGTCGCCCCGGGAATTTTATGAGACAGCCATTCACCGCCTTGTGTCATAGTGGGACAAGTGTCAACAGCCAGGGTCAATACTTCTAACATACAGGTACTGGTTTCTGTAATTATGCCTCCGGCTCATTTCTTTTTGAATGGCCCTTATAGCAACAAAATCTAGACATTTGGCAAGTAAAGTGGGGGAACATGGGCAAAACATTTGTATAATACTCCCCATCTATATAAAGACCACTAAAAATTACACAAAAATATGAGCATGGCTAAAGGGAGCTTATTTAACGCACCACTACAACTACTGAAAACTTTATGCACACATAATGAAGAAAATTGGATGTCACATGAATGATGCTGCTGGCAAAATGGAAAAATCAACACATAAACTGCAAATATCCAACGTTAAATTATCAGAATGTTATTAAGTCCACCACATTTATAAAAAATTGCATTAATTAGAAATTAGCCACAAAAGAAGAATGTTGAGTTCAACATCTTGTTGAGAGATGAAGCATTGGCTCAGTTCGTGAATTACGAGGAAGGGAAACATCTTGGCAGCTAAACAGAGCTTATGTACATCATTTATTACAGAAGTACTTCCACTACTGAAGGCTAGTTTAAACATAAAAGTAATTGAGCTATGAGTTAATTAAGTGACTAACAAGAAACATATATTTAATCATTACAAAAAAACTCAAAATATATTTGGCATCTTGCTATGGGGAAAGAATGACATCTGATGGTGTCATGACCGCTTCTGATCTGAACGTCATGAACCTTTCCCTGCAACCTGTTGCTTCGAGGACGAGGGGGAAAATGGGGTGTTGAGAGGCACCTGCTGGTCGTGTGCCTTCTTGACACTCACTACGGAACTGTTAGTGGACTTTTCTGTGGCAGCTAATTGGATTGCTTTATCCTTACTCAATTTGCCTTGGCATGTACACATGCAAGTACAGGTGCTGGTGGTGGTGGTGAGTGGTTGTACTGTGAATGTTGTCTGCATCGAAGTGTCGACCTTAGGCAAAAGTTTCTTCACCATAGAAGCATAAAAAGTGGTAAAGACAGGAGGTTTTATCGCCTTATATTCCTTTTTGGCTTCTGCACAGAGGATCCACATGATGACTTATTTCTTGGATTTTTCATTCCTCTGCAAAAACAGGGCAGCCTCAGCTACAGACTGGGTGGCTCCCAGAGCAATTAACGCAGACTGCTGGAGAGGGACAGTCAGTCCCAGCTTCATGGACTGCCTTTCCACATCTCCCACAGGTCCCTTCACCCCTGCAGCTCACCGTTGTGTGAGCAAAATGCTGGCATTTGTAGCACTGCATAGTGTTAGGTTCATAAGCCCTAACGCTAATCGGAGGAAACCTGCCATGATGTGGTCAGGCAGCGATGGAGAATTTAAGGTCACAACGAAGGTGGCCGTCTTCTCAATTTCTCCATTATTCCTAAACATCCTTTGCTCTATGTCTACTATCGCCTGTAATGCCCATACCTGTTTAAGTTCAGCTATGTTTATGTCCATAATGTCACGGCATGTGACCACACCCTTGCTGCAGTCAAGTGAGTTATGCAAATCAACAATTACATTATACTCACCCAATTTTTTGGAATTCCTAAGTAGTTCCACCTGCCTTTGCCCTGTTAGTCTCAACCAGCAGGGAACCATTCCTCAGCTGCTTGATAGATTTCAGTCTTCCAGCAAGTCCTTCCAAGCCTTTATGGATATAGCAGAGGGACACATTTTTAAACATCTCCTCCTTCTTCTTAATCACAAAAAACACATACTGATTTATGACTCTTGAGGCCTGGTACTATAATTCAACTTATTCCAATTATCAGGAGGCAGGGCATATATGTAGACGAGGAAAAAAACATTATCTGGTTTTTCCTGGATTTCCCAGTAAAAAACCTTTCTCCGGATGAAAATACACTTTTTCCCTGTCAAGTAACAGTATACTTTTCCTTGGAACTGTAACACTTATCAATCATTTCAATGCTTGTGGTTTTATACACCAGCGCAAAATTTCCCGGCACTTTAGAAAATGAAACTCAGGGGAAAAACACGTTTTGGAAAGATGTCTGATGTGCAGCAACATGTACACTGCATATTTTCGTATTACAAAAGTATAAATTCGAATTTCACCAAACACTGCATGTTACTTTTTGAAGGATTGAAATAGAGATTGCGATGTGCTTTTGTAAGCCAGTCGTAGCTCATGTCAAGCGATCTCGCCAGCCGATGTCAGCGGATATTCAGACCACAGAACACGTGATATAGTCAGCCAATAGCAACATCACTGTTAAGTAACACGAACACACAAATAGGAAAAGGTAATGGTTTAAATTAATGAACATAGTGTTCCTACAAGAAAAGAAAAGCTTTCACGTATAATATTGGCCTCTGAGATTAATAAGCTGCAAGAGAAGCTAAGCTTTCACACACAATGTTGATCTTTTTTGCGCACACAAATGTGACAGTAAAATTTTTAACAACGATACGAAGGTCTGATCTTCTGGGCTCGAAAATATTCTAAATGTTCGTCCTCAAAGATTTGAATTTTGAATGAGAGTCAAATGCTCTGCTATTAAATTCATCGGACATTCACACACAGAGTTCATCTTCTGTAAAAGGAAATTTAATTTACTTGAAAGTAACGCTTTTCAAACAACCATTTGTAATATTTTCCTGCAACCTGTTAGAAATAGATTTGTTTCAGCAGTTTTGCCAGATGACAGGAGGGAGGAGGAGATTAGTGTTTAACGTCCCGTCGACAACGAGGTCATTAGAGACGGAGCGGAAGCTCGGGTGAGGGAAGGATGGGGAAGGAAATCGGCCGTGCCCTTTCAAAGGAACCATCCCGGCATTTGCCCAGATGACAGGTGTTGCCGCGCTTGCGCAGCTACGCTGATGCAGGAATCCCGTATGTTCGTACATGTAAAACATTGAAGGATCTTATATTATGTCATAAAAGAAATAAGACATTAGAGGATACTCCAAGAGCATGGGAATTTTGTGAACCATACCAAAATGCATAATTCGGCTTAAAGTGCACATTCGTATGTCCAGATTCAGATGTAAATTTTCTTGGAGTACCAGTACCGCATTATCTCATGTTTGGTTCTTTATTATGGCATAATGCCATACGCGCTAGAAGATGAAAATGTGAACTTTAAATGTAGTGAACAGTTGAAAAACACTTCATTTCAAATAAATTGACTGTCTCAGCAAAAAAGATTAATAAAAGTCAAATTTCTTTAACAAACCAACAAAAATAACTTCATTGTTCTGCAAGGCAATTAACGCTTGACTCTCAGAAAGGTGGAAACAAAATAAAATCTGAAACTAATAACATATTTTAGCCTTCCGTAATTATGTGAATGTATTTTAATTCACTTGATAGCTTCCAGCCACAGAAATACATTTTGCTTTCATTTGACATGAGAGCAATAAACAAAGAGGAAACAGCAAAATCACTTAACGTAAACACGGGTCACGTGGAGAGTACCACCTACCCACTACAACTTTGACTGCTCTGCGCATCACATCCAGATCTACGAAATTTCTGAACCGGGGCAATATTGGATAGTGGTGCTCGGTGCTCCCCCTCCCTCGAGCATTCGAGGTAGGACGGGGGGGGGGGGGGGGGGGGGGGGGGGGGGGGGGGAACGACTTTTCAAAAATATCTTCATTTTGTAGCGCACATCTTTCTGATGAATCTGATACATAAAACATATATGATCGAGGGAACATAAGACACGTTATTTGGTCTTAAGTGTGCCGAAGTGCAGTGCCACACCTCTTCCCACAGCATTTTTCCATCGCACATCTCTGTATTTCGGTCTGTGAAATTCAAACGTGTAATATTTTGTAACCGGTGCCATCAAACTATATTCAGGCCAGTGGAAATTAAAATGTCCTGTGGTGCCTCTCCTGCTCCCAGTTGGCCGGTTTGACATCCTGCCTCAATTTTAAAAAAATCTCGCAATTAATAGTGGATGGGATTATTTGTAACCGGGAGAACAAGAATTCTTCAGAAAATTTACAGTCTTTACTGCCTATTAGCTAATAACTGCTGTTTTGAGTGACATAAAATTAAATGTGGGATACATAAAATGAGTAAAGCCAAGAGACAAGCAATACAGAACACATTTCCTCAATCCTTAAGTCCTAGCATTTTTTTCTCTCTAATCTTGCCATGGCTTTATATAGCATACTTTCCTTTCTGGGAAAGAATCTATTACTTCATCAAAGTTTGTCAATGTTTTGGTACATGAAAAAACGAAATTTCATTGTCCACTACCAGAAAAGCGGTTAATACAAATAGTACCCAAGACTGGTGTGGTTTCTCGATCTGGTTACATGTATTTTGTGAATGTGTGCTAGATAAAACGAAACAGGCCTGCCTAATATTGCAGCAATTGTTACACGCACCAAATAAATGAGACTGTTTTGGCACAAATGGTCATTTTTATAACACGACAGAATATAATTCACGAAGTACCAATACCAAATGCCTATTAGGCCTACTACAACCAAAAAGTTTTATGTTAGGAAATAGTTTCACATTTCATTCACACTCTTGAGCTTCTGAAGCTCGATAGTAGTAGTAGTAGTAGTAGTAGTAGTAGTAGTAGTAGATCGAAAAGTAGTAGTATGAAATTTTTATATAAATTTGGAATCGTCATATTCTTCCGTAATTTGTGAGAGTCTCCATTTCTTCTCCTTCCTCGTTCTAACAAACAATATTGTCATCACTAATTCTGTAACTATTCCTGCCAGTGTCAAAATTTATTCTCTGGTTAACTTCACTAATCCTACCACAATCACCGGTTTAGTTATCCCACATTTGTTCTCTGGTTAGGCATTATTACGTGTTCGTACAACGTGTTTTCCGCGCTACTCCCAGAAAAGAACTTTAGCGGCTGCTAGCCGGGGACTGTATAACTCTTCCTTCATAGTGCAGCGCTCTGGCCAAAAATGTTTTGTCAAAATTTCATTTTCTTGGATACACAGAGAAGACAATATCTAATCTTAGTTGCCTGTTATTCCTGTTAGTCATTTATTTCCACTCTGGTACTCTGAATCTATGGATTCGCTAGTAATTATAACAATGCTGATCATCTGCAAACCCAGTCAACCACATAAACAGCGATTGTCGTTCACCATTTTGGCTTTATTCACTCAGCTCGTATAGACCTGTCCCCTTTTGTCTACAGGAAAGTTTATTTCTAGATGCGATGGATGCTGGGCACTTTGTGAAACAAGGTCTTTTTCCTCAATAACATGTATTGAGTCTTCCTCATTCCATGTAAATGTTGCACAATGGTGGAATGATCACAGTTCATCACATTTACAAGTTCTCGAGTACACTAATGTGGATCACAGTGGATTAACATGTTTAAATGATCATCACCAAACCCTGAAGCTCTTCCCGAGTGACATATCAAAATGGTCCTCCTTAAAATGAGAAAACTATTTTCTTGCCTTGCTTTGTGCAAAGACATTATCCTCTTATACAGCACAAATGTTTCTGGCTGCCTATGATGCTGTCACCCATCTATTGAACTCAAACAGAAGAATATACCAGAAATATTCCTACTTCTCCACTTGGCACTCCATTTTCTAGCATTCACAGCTCCACTCACTATATACAAATGACAAAATAATAATATGTAAATTGCAATAGCAACAGTGAACTACAAATAAACAATGACAATTGATCAGTAAACCCACATCAACCAAAATACCACCACACAAAACAAAAATGCTACAAATTTATGCACCAACTAAATAATCTGGTAAAACAAATCTATACAGGCAAGCTACCAGGCCAAAAGCCAGGAAAAATCAATGTGTACATATTATTATAGATCTGACACATGAACTGAAAGGACAAAATGTTATGTATGACAAATTTCTTTACATTATATCCATTAGATTGGTGAATTCATGAACTAGAAAAAAACTTGTTACAAAATGAACAATCAGGGGCGATTGGCAGAAGGATACAAACAGGAAATTCTTTAATAAGCTCCAGTGGTGGAAATCTGAACTCCATACGTGCCAGATGTAAATTCTGTCCATCAATTTGTGACACCAAACCCTTATGAAGAGCTAAAATTGTATCAAACCTGTACTAATTCTCATGTTACATACTGCTGCCCATATTGTGGAATCTAATAAGCTGTCTGTATTGATGTTGAGCTGAGGCAGCTAGATATTTAGAAATTATAATTACTACAGTTTCCCTGTTACTAGCAATTCCTATTTTGTTCAATTTCAAAATAACTGCACAATAAGTAATTTTTAAGTCATTGATATGAATGTTAGCTTCAAATACTGTAATATTTGTTTTATGGCAAATAATACCCTATTCATTTTTAATATAGAAAATGAAAGTTATGAATTACTGTTATTGTAATTTCAAACTTAAGTAAGTTGACAATTTTTTTTATTTTATTCATCTACAAACTAATTAAAAACTCCACGAGTGATATTTCATTGAAAACCACGGTCTTCTGATTATGTTAGATGATTGATTGCAGGTGATGCTGAAAATTAATTTTGTTGCAAAACGAACTTGAAATTAAAATGACTTAATAATTTCTTAGTATTATGCATTTAATACCAGTCAAGTCATTATGACCAAAAGAGAAGACAGCTGTTTTAAGGATTGGAGCAGGTTTAAATGAAGTATTACTAGGATTCCAATCATATCAGGTAATTCAAATGTCAGCAAGTTTGGGTATAGTTGTTTCCTTACTGGTGTTATATTACAACTGCAGTAAGACTGCTGACACAGTCCACCATAATCATACTTCTGGCTGAGACACTGTGGCCAAGTTATTAGCACTTGCCCACCACAATACATCATTTAATGTCTACTGTGATCATTTCAGGTCTGTGAAAGTTGCATTACATGATCTGCTTATTTTTTTATTAAAAACTTGTTTTGCCTCTTTGAAGATGCTCTCCCAGATAGCATAACCAAAGTGCTAGTGTGTAGAAGTAGTGTAACTACCACACAGAAGTCTTAATGCTTGCCAATGGATAAGAGCTACGATGAAAGCTGCTAAATGTTCAACCAAATGATCTGGCTGGAATCTAAAAAAGAATGCTGATGCAAATTTAACTGATATCTTTTTCTGTAAACATTTTCACATATTTCAGACATTTCCACAACACACTAAGATGTCAATGAAATTTTTAAGTATTTCAATATGATAGATTAAGCTTTCTACACTGCGATGCAAAATTAAGCTTGGATTTTTTTGCTTACAAACTCTTAGTCTTTGAAACCCCACATAAAGAAGGCAATAAAATATGATTTACTTTGATTTTTCCCCCCATGGATGAGTGTCATTTATTTTACACCTTACCAGTTTCTTTCCTGGACAGGCTAACAATTTTTTCTGGGGCACCTTTGCAATAAACTGTCATGAACTTGCTGCCCAGAACTCTAGTGATGACTGACATGCACTGAGCTGCAGATGTGAAAGGAAACTGACGTAGAATCCCAACTTCATATGGAATCTAAAACAAAATGTTGAGGAATATAAGCACCTGTAAAATCACATACTGGAATAGTGCAGTGGAAATGGACAGCTTCAAGCTCAGTTAACATGAAAATTCATTCATCACATAATGATGTAACAGACAAGGTAAAATGTAAACATTTGCAAGAAATTAATCTATAAAATAAAATATTTCTGTACGAAAAATAGAATAAATGTTACAGGAAATGTTCAATGAGAAACAATCTTGATGAAGATGAGGATTTAAGGGACTTTGGTCATTTGATACCATGGTCTTCAAAGTGCACACTACAATACATTAAGAGTAGCATGATTAAAAGTGGTAAAAACTTTATACTTTATATGGTAATATGTACCAAATTGTAATCCTAAGACAGCCACACATTTGATGTTTGCTGCTCTCTCTCCCCCCCCCCCCCCCCCCCCCTTGCACACAAAACACACTAATAAAAAAATTGTCTTAATTCAGTTACTAAAATTCTGTCATAAGGTATGAATGAGAATCAAAGAGCAGCACCTAAAATAAAGTAGGCAAATAATATAACCATCTGGGACTTCCACTGCAAATTTCTCCCCATCGTGATGATATGATGACCCTCTGTATATTACTCAAACAGCCTACGACAGTTTCCTGCATTCTGTTACTTAAGTAAGAACTAAACCAGGAATGTGCTGAACTATGTATTACATAAAAAAATCTGAAAGTATTTCTGGATCATTACTTGTTCTGGCTATTCTGTACATGTCCTTTTTCTGTTGTGAAGACACTCTTATACCTGTAGTAGTCCAAGATTTAATTATCTTTTATGGAAAACAATCTCCAAAATTTGTTACAAACTCATTAAGAAATACGAGGGTTGAATGAAAAGTAATGCCTCCACCTTCGATAATTGAGTTTGGAAGGGAATATTTTAATAACTTAAATGAAGAAAAAAATCCTTTGAATGTGATATTTAATTACCAATATTCACATTTCCACAGAATCACCAGTCAATTGGATACATTTCTGCCAACAATGAACAAGTTTTTTGCAGCCGTCATGGATGAAGTCGACACTCAGTTTCTGCAACCACAGTCTCACAGTTCCCTCGATGTCTTCATCAGAAGCATAATGGTGTCCCCGCAGATCGTCTTTCATTATGAGGGGCAGATGGAAGTCAGACGGTGCTAAATCAGGACTGTATGGAGGATGCCGTACGGTGATGAGATTCAGTATCTGAAGTTCTGCTATGGTGGCACATGAAATGTGTGGTTTGGCAGTGTCCTGTGACCCACACGTTCTGGTGAAATGCCGATTGTCCTTGCAATTTCTCTCCAAGTGATATTATGATCGTCCTGAATCGATCTGTCAACATTTTGCTTGTGAAACTTTGTGGTTGCTGTCACAGGACGTCCTAACTCTGTTTGTCACACAGGTCAGATGTTCCCACTCAAGATTTTTAAACTTACGTGCCCAACAATGCACAGTACTCACATCAACACAATCACCATACAATGCTTTCATTCTCTGATGCATCTCCCCTGGGGTGACACCTTCTGATGTCAAGAATTCAATGACTGCATGTTGCTTAAATTGCATTGACTGACCATCTGCACAGGGTTCCATACTTTACACTGTAACAACACAACCGTTCACTGCTAAGGCTTCCTGGCAAATGGATCTGCCGAGATGAGGCTGCGGAACAAGCCAGTACCTGCCGCACACCATTTCTGGCAACTGTTGAAGAGTTATGAAGGTGGAGACATTACTTTTCAGTCAACCCTCGTATGTTGAATTTAGAACTAGCGTTATGCTCATTGTAAACTTCACCAGAGTTGACATTTCTAAGCCTTCTTCAACATATTCAGTAGCTTTTTCAATCATTTTCTGAGTGTTTCTAAACTGTGCACAGAGCTAAGTTATGTAATGTGACTAACTGTGTATCATCATCTGATGATCTGTTTACCACAAGGTAAACATGCATTTCTTTAACTTCCGTTTTTTGTATGAGAACATTGGGGTATTATGATCCAGAGTTGTTGGTTTGAAAGAGAGAGATATTATTTTGACAAAATTTATTAATGAACAATGTTTTTTCTGGAAATATCAGTTATTATTGCCAGCTTTTTGAACATGCCTCTGCAGGATGATGTTCTTGAGATCACACTGCAGAGAATTAATATTATATGGTTTTGTACTTGGGGAAACTACAGCTTGGCTTGATGTATTACCCAAAAAGTAATCCCATATGACATTATGGAATGAAAGTAAGCAAAGAATGCTAGTTTTTTATATTATGTCAGCTCTGAGTGACAACACTTGCATTTCAAATATAGGTTTGTGCAGGCACTTCAGCAGTTCTGCTGTATGTGCTCCCAATCGAATTTATCATCAAGCTGTTATCCGAAGAAATTTGCTCTGTTAACCTCTTTTTAACCACTTACCGTACTTTAGATATATACTAGAAGGAACCCTCTTAAAGTTCTGAATTGCATATAGTTTGTGTGTGTGCGTGCGCCAAGAGCTATTGCTCTCTACCCTGTGATTTGCCACTTTTTGAGTCCCTGATCTGAATCTGTAAAAGTTACACTTGTATTATGCAGAAGTACACTGCCAGGAAAAAAAAGTGCGACACCCTCAAGGACTGTGTTCACTGTCATCAGGTTATAATATATGCACAATATGATGTAGTGTTAGTGATTAATTTGTCATGGTCACCGGTGATCATATGGCACTCAGGACACCTCTCTGTGTACCCTCTGTTTTGACTCTGCAGGCATTAACTGTGCTGAGTTTAGAGGTGAAAAGTTTTTTTAACATCCATTCTAGGATACAGTCATGCCCCACTGATGAGTACATACTAATGTTGAACAGCATCAGCCATTTGAATGAGGTCGCACTGTGGGCCTGTACATAGTTTGAGGGACGTGTTGATAGATTGTTGCAGATGATGGGTACAATGAATTGGTGCCGAGTTGTTGCTTTCAACACTCCCATCCCCACAGACCAGGTTATGTACAACTTTGTATTACAGATGCATCATGTGAGCAGTGGTGGCTGACTGAACATCATCCAAAACAAATCTGGGCACATCTTCCATTCCCTGTGTCATCAGGGACCATTGGGAACTGTCTGCTTGCAATAGGATTAAGATCAGGTGTGCCTCTGGGCAGGCTACCATTGACACCACAACACCACGAAGCAAGGGCTACTCTGGTGTCATGAAAGAATTAAATGGGGAATGGAAAGGTGTTCTGTTGTCTTCAGTGATGAGAAGCGGTTCTGTCTTTATGCGAGTGATGGACATACACATTTATGGTGTATATCTGGTGAGCTGCCTATTCCAGAATGCATTTGCTCATGACAGACAGGTCCCATTCCAGGCAATACAGTGGGAAAGGCGGGGGGAGGACATCAGTTACAACTGGTGGTCACGTCTGATGTTTCTGCAGAGTAAAGTAACCAGTGCCCACAACATTGCACAGGCTATAATCCCCATGCTACTGCCATTTCGTCAACAGGGATAGTGATGCGCTTCTTCATCAGGACAGTGAACATCCATATGTGGCTGCTGCGCTGCAATGTGCTCTTCATAGTGTACACCAACTGCCATGGCTAGCAGGATCGCCAGGACTCTGACCAATTGAACATGGATGGGACATGAAGTGGGGTCTTACGCGTTATCGAAGACATGCAAGAACCCCTGCTGAATTGCAACTAAAGGCCCAAGATGCAGTCTACTGCAGGACACCATTTGGCACCTTGATGATCATTTTCATGTGAGAGTACATGCCTTTATTGCCATCAGAGAGGGCTACAGTGTGTTTTGATGTGACTGGACACCTTTTACTTTGAGATGGATGTTCAACTTGGTCCGAAATTGTTATCACATACTCCTACAATGATGAACTACCTGTCACCTCACTTATCAATCAAACGATCTTACCTTTGAGGGTGTTGCACCTTTTTTGGCAGTGTATAACAACTTTGAAGTTATTTGCTATGGTGAAAGCAAAGTCATTAGTGTATACAAGAAAAAGAATGGAGTCTGTCATGATACCTTGAAGGATACGCTTAACAGTGCCACATTAACATACAACCTCATTTCCTGTCATGCAACAGTATAAAGCAGCCCACTGCTTCTTACAACTCACATAACATTAAATTGAGCTGAAAGTCATATTTCTATGTTCCACAATGTTCTACTTTATTTTGTTCTATACCACATGCTACACATTCAATAGTTTGTTACATCATCATCAAACATTCCCAGTGGTTGCAGTTCTCCACCAACATCATCTAATATTCTGTGCCTGGAGAAAATTATTGCTTGATGAACACATGAACCAGTTCTAAAATCGAACTGTGAAAGTGTTATGCTTTGAGGAACATGTAACTACTCTGTTGTGCACTGCCTTTTGAAATACTTTTGCCAACATTGGAAAAAGTTATATTTAGGGTGGTCAGAAAGTCTTAAAATTTAGTTGGGGTGTTGAAAAGTAGGTTGTGCTGAGAAATAATCATAAAAAATAAAAAAATATGCTGTGCTGTTTGCTTGTTAATTAGCACTGAAGTCAGCCAATCAGGCCATAGTGCATCCAAAATCAAGTGGCCCACCAGAGCTGGCCTCACCAAACATTTTCTGCATTTGGTTCCCTAAAGCCAAAGAAGAAAGTGATATAAAAATTGGACATGGGACAGTAATAAGGATCGAACCTGATCCAATGGCTAAGCAGTCTCGTGTACTGTCATATGAGAACAACTGACACAAACTGTACCTGGCAGAGTGTTTGAATTTGGTAGTGCAATGAGCAAATTGGTTAACTTCAATGTTAATTAACTGAAAAACAGTGCAACATAAGAATTATTTCTCAGCACAACCTACTCTGCAGCAACCTTACCAGCTACTGAAGTCAGATTGGGAAAAGACCTGCCTGAAGAGATAAGTTTCATGAATAATTAAGCACATCGTTGCCTTAGAAGGCACGAATACAAATTACTGTTGGCCATTAAAACTGCATCACCATGAAGACAGCATGTAAGAAACATAGACTGTGGCAAAATTGTTGCCTACCGAGACCGGTTTATAGTTCAATGATACTGCTGTTTGAATTGGGCAGGATCTCTAGCTGTAGCTGTGAATATAGGACTGATGGGTTCAGGAGGGCTGTGCACACTGCCAAGCAGGATTTTAGTAGCCCCACATGACTAGTATTTGAAAGACCAAACATCTTTCATATTGGTGTGCACCATCGAACAGGAAATCATGCACTTTCTGTCAGGAAATAGGCTTGTTTGCAGCAAAACAAGTACCCACCTGGACAGTACGACGATGCTGGGAGCACCACAAAATGTCAGTATGATTACCACTGTTGCAGAATCCCTTGTGTGGCAACATGGAGAGGTACTTTAACAGTGGTGCACCGAACAACAACACTGGACACAGGAGTGTCACCATGTCGTCTTTTCTCCAGTACCAATTCTGATCCACAACTGATGTATCCAAACACGAGAAGGAGAACAAGCACTGTCAGATTGTGATCGTCAATGTCGTACAGGCCGGTCACCACACGGAACGATACAGGATGTAGCTGCATGCACACCACAATTACTAATTTGGACAGCAGCCATTACATTTTTGTTCTGTTACAATCAGTGGCTGTGTAATGTCTTCAGTGTCTTTATGACATTACCTTTCAACAAAATAAGGTGAGATCACATGCTGCCTGCACTGTCCTGACCTATCTATTGCCCTGGTCAGCACATTCTCTAGGTCTCTCATGCCTGTGGCCATGGGTCACGAAAAGAATGGAGCACCACCAGTAGTCAGCCAGGTATGGCTGATGAATTCTGGGATACTTGCGTCTATCTGCCAAGACCAGTCCGATTTGATGCCCACCTGGATTAGGGCCACTGTTGCTGCCAGAGGTGGAATCTCTTTTTTTTTGCATCATGTACACCCACAAATCACCTACATATTTGATCATGTGTTCTGCCTACTTTACTGTATATAGACAGTAAAGTAAAATGTCACCATCTTATGTCATTCCTATTGCTGCAATTTTACTGGCCACCAGTGTATTTTTTTTCTAACACATTTACAAAATCATGTTATTAAGAACTACATCACTTGAATCAACAGGTAGTCATCACTATCATTAAAGGAAAGATGTAAACATTTATTTGGACCATTTTCTACTATAATAAGTGCAAGTAACTCAGCAGCTGTCAAGCAATTTAAGAAGCGATACCATCTCATATCATCATCTTAATATATTATTCATTCACACAAGGAAAATGTGTTGTACCATGACTTCAGTAAATTTTGCAACTGGCACCTGCAGATCCATCACCATCCTATCAGTAAAGTGAGCAATTGATTCCTCTTATTATTTAAGCGAGAACAGAAAATTTAAAAGTAATACAAAATTATTTTAAAATTACCTCAGATTCATTGAAAGGTGTCATGAGGAAAGATCCCTCCCCACCGCACAGGATCTGTAAACAAAGTGAATTTTATATCTAACAGTTTTTTCAACCTTTTCACTATTTATTGCTAGCTATAAACATCTTTCATTTGCTAGTAATGACATTCTACACAGAAAGAAATATTACGACTATGATGAAGATGGTGGTGATAATGGATGATGATATGTAAGAAAATACTCTTTTCTACAATGAAGTAGTAAAGCAGTGTTCTCGATAAAAGTTTACAGTTCACCAGTCTACTAGTAATCTCTCTCATGCTGCTTCTAATGAGAAAAACGCAAAGTAAGATATATCAAGAAATTTACTGATTTGCCACTGTAAAATGAGTGACTACTATTCTGTTGCTTCCATTCTCACATATGCATCTATTGCTGTCTGTGAGACTAGCAACTTACCACTGTATCCCTCACTATAAATCTAATATTCTTCCTTTGACAACTGCTATAACACTGCACGATTAATCAAAACACTGCAAGATTAATCATAACAACTTCTTTGAAAGTGTTATTCCAGAAATTTCCTTTGATTGTAGATTATCACAGGAAATTTTGCGGACAGTTTTAAAGTAAATTCCATCACAAATGGCACCTCTGGACATCAATGGCGAAAGTGTTTCTTATATTTATGGCATTACAGTTCAGAATAAGTGTGGATTGGAGGTTAAGTGAATAAGTGCCAGTCTTAAAGCACAAATGTCCAGGTTCGCCTGTCCTAGGATATTTTTTGTCGCTTGTTACCTCTGGCAATGATTGTTAATAGGGAAAAATGACACAGTAAACATTAAATTGTAGGTCCTCCTACAACTGCCTAGGTAGGTTAGTTGCCAGGTTGGAGGAAGACAAGGGTGATACCAGTTGAAATAGGACCATGCTTAATAAAGCACTGCAGTGTACAAACCAACATTTGAGTTGAGGACAACTTTGGCTTAATTTTAAAGAATGTAGTGACTGCAGTGTACAATAAAAATACTCAACATTTATTTGAGGTATGCCACTAGTTTTGTGCACCAATTTCATCTTTCACTAACTACATAAGTGATCAATGTTTTGTCTGTAATAAAAAGATAGCCTCAATTTTCTCTTCTTATAGAGGCCTTGAGGCAGTTCTCACAAATGACACTGATGTAACTTGTAGTTGTTTGAGAGTGAATTCTTACAGGGCTCTAAAAGTGCAGTTCAGAAGGATAAACCAGCATTTGTTCTTTTCTGTGGCTTAGTTCCATAAAAGATCAGTTGTATCACAAGAAACAAGAGAAGATGAGTGCCTTTCAGCTGCAGCAGATACTGGACAATTCACAGAAAAACAAAAAGATACTATGAATCTGCAAACCGTTCGAGCATAAAAAATGTTATATGAAGATAGTGTAAGATAGCAATGCAGTGACCATGAGAGGTGCCTTCTGAACCAACAGCCAATACAGTGAATTATAGTAAGTATAACACACTTGACACGTACACTGCCATGAAGAAGAGCAGGACAAGAACACAACTATAAGAATTTTAGGCACTGTATGAGAAAATGATAAAGATGAGAGTGCTCACCAGTCCATGGACTTGACTTTCCACCTACAGACTCAATTTCGATTGTTGTTCACAGTCGCAGATGACCCGCTTAACAACCTCAGACTTCTACTTGGAACCACTGACCTCCACAACCATGCCACCATGTCATTACAATAATGCATAAACTGAAATGCCCCATTCATGCATGTAAATTTGTAAGCACACAGAATATTGAAGTTTTCTTAATACATTTGCAACAATTTTGCATAACATTAACAGTACTTTCATCTTATGACCATTACAATTATGATTTACAAATAACAGATAATAATCCCACAATATAAATGCTACTTTATCTTTTATACACCGAACTTTTCACTGTAAGTCAGAACCTGGAGCTTCAGCCCACTAAACAGAAAAATTATGTACATATCTACCAGCCCGGAATAATTAAATACCTTGGGTCCGATTACATACCCTGGGTTTGACTACAGCGGGAGCAAGATTATCAAAACGTGCAGTATCAGAAGCTGGTTCCTCTAGTTCCTAAAACAAAGATTTTGTATCAGTGTATCATCCTGCACACATTAAGGAAGGTAATTTATTGGTCCTATGTATTACATTTTAACTTGGATTTTTGTTACTAACTTTTCTTCAGTAATCCACATATTAATTTTTAAACTGTTTGAAAGAAGTCACTGTCTGCTGCTGTAGTCAAGTCTTCTTTGCAGTGTGCTATTGACCAACTTGTACTAATGTGTCACTTTCCAGCAGATTGGTCCAATACAAATTACAATAAATATTTGACAACTAGAAGTGTACAATGACTTCTTTCAAATAATTTATTACATATGTGGAAACATATGTCACGAAAATAACTTTTATATGACACCTGCACTGAAATGCGCAAGTGTGTGTGTGTGTGTGTGTGTGTGTGTGTGTGTGTGTGTGTGTGTGTGTGATTTGACAACTAGAAGTGTACAATGACTTCTTTCAAATAATTTATTACATATGTGGAAACATATGTCACGAAAATAACTTTTATATGACACCTGCACTGAAATGCGCAAGTTTGTTTGTGTGTGTGTGTGTGTGTGTGTGTGTGTGTGTGTGTGTTTTGGGAAACCAAGTATTAGTTACTTTTAGTTAAGAAAAGCTCAGATCTACATGAAACAATGACTTTTAAAAAAAGCGTGGTGTTTTTAATAATCAAGAAATGTGAAATAATTGTTTTGTTAAATTATATCACAATTATTTTATGTTATGGTAACTTCATATTTACCCAATTTATTGCTTCAAACATGCTGACATCAAGTGGATCTCCAACAAGATTGCCTTCTAAATGGGTGAGTGAGTGGCATGTAGCCATTGCTGTTACTAAGTGGCATTTGTAAGGAAGCTTTTTAATATCAAGAACTGGTTCCACTTCAAATTTTGCATCATTCGAAGGTAAAACACCCCACATATCCAAACCATCTTCTGTCAGGGTTCCTGTCTGAAAATACAAGTTATATTATCAAATTTCAACATAACACACATTAGAAACATGCTGAGAAATCTTGACACATTATGAAGTACAGAGACTTCACCACATAATCAAAGCAATTTTCTGTAACTAACAGGAAATAGAAACACACAACTACAGACAAAGAAGATCGATAAAGAACACCCTATTAAACAAATATTCGGAACAATTTTCACAACAAGAACTGTGCAAACACAGTCCACTTCCTGGTAAAGACCACCATCTTAAAGTCAAATTTTCACTTCTGTACTAACCAACATGTTTTCAGATCTGTATTTAGGCTGTTGCCTCCTTTTCATGCCACTTTTTCCTCCACTGCATGTGATACACACTTGTTTTGGCGCTATTTCTAAATACAGTACATTCTCAACCTGTCCACGTATGTTTTCACTATGAAAATTACAATGCCAACTCAATTCAGTAAATTCCTCATCCGAAACAATCTGTATCAAAAGTTACCAACCAAACACTAAGGAAGTTTGAGGATAAGTTGCGTAGTTCTCAACCTGACACAGAGATGAAATTTTGTTTGGTAAACTGCAGTAACATTAATTAAATGTTGGCTTGATTTGCATGGTTTGAATTGCATTGCTTTTCAAAGTAGTGATGTTGTATCTGTTTTGTTCAAACTGTTAAACTGGAATATTGTGATATCCTACAAATTTTTGTTTTTTACTGTGTAGTACCAACAGAAATTCATCTAAACCAGTTATCCTTTTCATAATATTGTTACATTACATCCTGGATTTTCCATGACGATAATTTCACAGCAAAGATAGGACTTTCTGAAAAGAATCTAGCTTACCCTCTACATCATTTTACTGTTAAGGGTGAAACATGAGCCCACCATTTCATACTAGCAAGGCACAGCAGTCAAAGCACTGGGTGAAAGAAGGTGGCTTTGCACTGAAATAGGCAAAATAGATTTTGATAAAAGGAGTATCATCATGAGACAGGTCACAACTATATATTTAAAAAGATTGTCAAAAATTATTACTAATTTCCATCATTTACGGCCATTTTCAGGTTTATTAAATCACAGGTTCAGAAAAGTATTACTTAAAAAATCAGTTTATTGGGTGCCTAAAAAAATTATAAGTTTTCACAACCTGTGATTAATCAGATTTGAATATGATCATTAAGTGACTGAAACAAGTAGTTATTTGTGACGATCTGCAACTGAGAATGTTAAAATAAATATAAAAACATAGATTTCATTTGCTAAAAAGGTTAGAGCCAATCTTCTTCTTCTTCTTCTTCTTCTTCTTCGGAATGCTAAATACATTCATGTTAACAAATACTTTTAAAAGGGTGAACTAATGTTATAGTCATCATCTTTTTGTCTGAGGGTCTGTCTCAGTGAATAAATAAAATTAGTGCTGGAGGAAATTATATATGTCATGATGATCTTGGTTGTTGTCTAATGTTTGTGGCCTAAGTCCGGAGTATCCCACTCAATTCCTCAATGTTTATCCGCCTTGTAGAGACTGCTGCCAGTTACTAACTCCCGGCTGATTTGACATTCAACTATTCCCAGCCATGTCATAAATCCTCCTATCTCTTCTCTTACTATCTGCCATATTAGCAGCATGAGATCCCGATGGCCTTTCAAGAATGCCATTAGTACGACATCTGGCAGTCCGTTGAAAGTCTTCTACATAGTCTTCTAGGGCACTGCCTCCATATATTGGCACCACTTTTACTCCACTGCCATGATGACATCCTTCAAAATGTGTGTTTTATAGACTTCCTCTGCCATGACCTTCATTAGGTATGAAACTCTGATGGGTTTCCTCATATTTGGGTTCACTGTATGACAACAATGAAAAGAAAAAATTCAAACCACAGTATATGATTGTGTTGTTTCCTGCTTATGTTGGGCTCATTTTCCAGTTCATTCCATTATGCTGACTTCTGCTGGTTGTCACAAATGTTTTCTTAATTTCAACCCAAAATGTTTCTCTCACACTGGGTTCTAACAATTGCTGGGACATGCCATCCATGTAAAGGCAGATACTGTAAAGCTACTGTATTAGTGACACAGTCAAATCCCTTTAGTCATTTTGTTGGATCTTGGTCAGCATCTCCCAGAAACACTACTGGATGGTGCATTTGAGTCACTGATGCTTTTATATTCACGGATACCTTTACAATGCCAACGGAAGGAGGAATTTACTATTTATACGCAGGTTCCTGTCAATGAAGGCAATGACTTTTGTGTTTCCTTATTGGGGCCACACTGATGATGATATGCCAGATACCTGGAATCTACACCAAACTAAGTGACATAGAATCTGAAACCAAGTATCAGTTCCGACAGTAGGGTCAAAAAAGAACTAACTCTTTACACAGAAAGCATGTTTCTTGAGTACATATGAAAATACACACGGAACGGAATCACCTACTTCATCGAAAAGTGCTCCTGTTTACACACACGCACATGCACATGCGCACACAAAATGTTCATATTAGGCTGCAGCTGGATCAATTCCTTAAACACTATGCTATTGATGCATGTTTAAAATCATGAGCAGCTGACTTAGAGGCATTATCTAGAAGCTTATAGTAGTACCCAATTTTGCCCTGAAGATGCTGGTGATGTACTGCTGTATTTGCTACACAAAACAATTATTTACTACCACTCATCCGCTGTCCATGACTCACAGAGATTGGCTAGAAGTGGGACAAGGCATGCACATCTTACCTGAAAGTATCCCTTAACTGCGCAATAGAACTGTAAATAGGTGACCTAGGTATCCACAAACACACCCTTTTGTATGTGGAGTATTCCTAAAACTATTTTGACAAAACTCAGAACAATGAGATGGAACATTGACTTACAGATGGTCAGATCACATATGGCATGCTATATATAAACAAAATGATACCATTTACTAGACAGTACGTTCCTGTATTATTTGTTAGTCATGAGACTACATCAGAGATACAAGGGACTCCATCTCATCAAATATAAACATCCCCCACAAAAAACTCCTCTACCTACAATGTGAACACTGCCCTTTTACCTATCAGAATGCATTGCCTTTTGTGGGTTTCAACATACTTGTACTCTGAAATGGCTGTGTACCAATATACCGGGTGATCAAAAAGTCAGTATAAATTTGAAAACTGAATAAATCACGGAATAATGTAGATAGAGAGGTACAAATTGACACACATGCTTGGAATGACATGGGGTTTTATCAGAACCAAAAAAATACAAAAGTTCAAAAAAGTCCGACAGATGGCACTTCATCTGATCAAAATAGCAATAATTAGCATAACAAAGTAAGACAAAACAAAGATGATGTTCTTTACAGGAAATGCTCAATATGTCAACCATCATTCCTCAACAATACCTGTAGTCGAGGAATAATGTTGTGAACAGCACTGTAAAGCATGTACGAAGTTATGGTGAGGCATTGGTGTCAGGTGTTGTCTTTCAGCATCCCTAGAGATGTCCATCAATCACGATACACTTGCGACTTCAGGTAACCCCAAAGCCAATAATCACATGGACTGAGATCTGGGGACCTGGGATGCCAAGCATGACGAAAGTGGCAGCTGAGCACACGATCATCACCAAACGATGTGCGCAAGAGATCTATCACGCGTCTAGCAATATGGGGTGAAGCGCCATCCTGCATAAACATTGTACGTTCCAGCAGGTGTTTATTAGCCAGGCTGGGGATGATGCGATTCTGTAACACATCGGCGTACCTCTCACCCGTCACGGTAGCAGTTACAAAACCAGAATCACGCATTTCCTCTAAGAAAAAAGGCCCGATAACGGTAGATGTGGTAAATCCAACATATACCGTGACTTTCTCATCGTGCAATGGAGTTTCCACGACAGTTCTAGGATTTTCGGTAGCCCAAATTCTGCAGTTGTGGGCGTTGACAGACCCTTGGAGCGTGAAAATGAGCTTCGTCGGTCCACAACACGTTACTCAACCGATCGTCATCTTCCGCCATCTTTTGAAATGCCCACATCACAAATGCCCTCCGCTTCACTAAATTGCCAGGTAACAGTTCATGATGCCGATGGATTTTGTACGGATAGCATCAGAGGGTATGCCTCAGTGCCAACCAAACAGTGTATGGAATGCCGGTGCGACGTGCGACTGCACGAGTGATGACTTCCCCGTGCACAGACGAACCCGCTGCAGTCTCCATTTCTTCCTGAACTGTCCCAGCAGCATTATGGCTTGTGCTTGGCCGGCCACTACGGGGTCTATCGTCTAAACAACTCGTAGCTTCGAACTTCGAAATCATTCTCACCACAGCTGCATTTGTCAACGGACCTTCACCTATTTGAATCCCTTTCCTATGGCGATACGATCGTAATGCTGAACAAGCACACTCACCATTCTGAGAATACGGCTTCACTAAAAGCGCCTTTTCAGGCAACGTCAACATGCTGCGACTGCTAGCGCATCTGATTCTCTCTCTCTCATTACAGCTCCTTTTATACATGATTGTCAGGCGCAGTCACTGATGTTTTGCTGTCCAGCACCATCTGTCGGACATTTTGTGAACTTCGTTTTTTTTTTGTTCTAATAAAACCCCATGTCATTCCAAGCATGTGTGTCAATTTTTACCTCTGTATCTACATTATTCGGTGGTTTATTAAGTTTCCAAATTTATACTGACTTTTTGATCACCCGGTATACTGTAAATCATCAGCATGAGCAACCTTTTGCCATACGTCAAGCACACAATGACAGTGTTCTTGTTTCCATGCTAAACCTTGTGCTTTGTGACATGCAGTAAGTTGAGATACATGTGGGGAGCTGTGGTTTAGTAAGTACTGGACCTTATCATCAACAGGCTGTTGCTCACAGTAGTAAATTCTTCTGGTAGAGGTGGTGCTCCAGTAATCAACATACTCTTTTTACAGTCCTAAGGTGGTGACGTGCGAAAAACTACATGCCTGCCTGAATTTTCAGATACAGAGTCCCATGCATCAGGCACCCACAATCATCAGGAGATCAAATGTTCTGCTATCATTTCTTTTCCACCTACTGCCAGTTCCAGACTAACCAGTTCCAGCTATTTTTCATTCCACTGCTAATGAGTGTATAGTCAAGTACGAATACTGTCGAGTATTAATATGTCAAAAAAGTCTTAATTAGACAAATAACCTCAAGTCTGTTGACTAGACACACATTATGGACATTTAGCAATAGTCTATTACCTATGATGGAAACCCAGTTCTAAGCAAAGAAGGGAAAGCAGAAAGGTGGAAGGAGTATATAGAGGGTGTGTACAAGAGCGATGTACTTGAGGACAATATTATGGAAATGGAAGAGGATGTAGATGAAGATGAAATGGGAGATATGATACTGTGTGAAGAGTTTGACAGAGCACTGAAAAACCCGAGTCGAAACAGGCCCCCGGAGTAGATAACATTCCATTAGAACTACTGACAGCCTTGGGAGACCCAGTCCTGACAAAACTCTACCATCTGGTGAGAAAGATGTATGAGACTGGCGAAATACCCTCAGACTTCAAGAAGAATATAATAATTCCAATCCCAAAGAAAACAGGTGTTGACAGATGTGAAAATTATCGAACTATCAGTTTAATAAGCCACAGCTGCAAAATACTAACGCGAATTCTTTACAGACGAATGGAAAAACTGATACGGGGAAGATCAGTTTGGATTTCGTAGAAACGTTGGAACACGTGAAGCAATACTGACCTTACGATTTATCTTGGAAGAAAGATTAAGGAAAGGCAATCCTACATTTCTAGCATTTGTAGACTTAGAGAAAGCTTTTGACAATGTTGATTGGAATATTCTCTTTCAAATTCTGAAGGTGGCAGGAGTAAAATACAGGGAGCGAAAGGCTATTTACAATTTGTACAGAAACCAGATGGCAGTCGAGGGGTATGAAAGGGAAGCAGTGGTTGGGAAGGGAGTGAGACAGGGTTGTAGCCTATCCCCGATGTTATTCAATCTGTATATTGAGCAAGCAGTAAAGGAAACAAAAGAAAAGTTCAGAGTAGGAATTAAAATCCATGGAGAAGAAATAAAAACTTTGAGGTTTGCCGATGACATTGTAATTCTGTCAGAGACAGCAAAGGACCTAGAAAAGCAGTTGAATGGAATGGACATTGTCTTGAAAGGAGGATATAAGATGAACAGCAACAAAAGCAAAACGAGGATAATGGAATGTAGTCGAATTAAGTCAGATGATGTTGAGGGAATTAGATTAGGAAATGAGACACTTGAAGTAGTAAAGGAGTTTTGCTATTTGGGGAGCAAAATAACTGATGATGGTCGAAGTAGAGAGGATATAAAATGTAGACTGGCAATGGCAAGGAAAGCGTTTCTGAAGAAGAGAAATTTGTTAACATTGAGTATAGATTTAAGTGTCAGGAAGTCATTTCTGAAAGTATTTGTATGGAGTGTAGCCATGTATGGAAGTGCAACATGGACGGTTAATAGTTTGGACAAGAAGAGAATAGAAGCTTTTGAAATGTGGTGCTACAGAAGAATGCTGAATATTAGATGGGTAGATCACATAACTAATGAGGAAGTATTGAATAGGATTGGGGAGAAGAGAAGTTTGTGGCACAACTTGACTAGAAGAAGGGATCGGTTGGTAGGACATGTTCTGAGGCATCAAGGGATCACCAATTTAGTATTGGAGGGCAGCATGGAGGGTAAAAATCGTAGGGGGAGACCAAGAGATGAATACACTAAGCAGATTCAGAAGGATGTAGGCTGCAGTAGGTACTGGGAGATGAAGAAGCTTGCACAGGATAGAGCAGCATGGAGAGCTACATCAAGCCAGTCTCAGGACTGAAGAAAACAACAACTATTACGTATAAAAATAATTACTGTTTGAGAGGCAATTATGCTGTAACTAACGGCATGTCATCCTGTGTACTACAATCTGTGGCCCACTTATCAAATGTTAATCTTCGAAAGGTTGTTAAATAACAATAGGTCATCTATCATAATGAATTCCTTTAGCAATGAATAAATAAACATTGTAGAAAAATGGAAAGTACAAGATCTAATAATAACAACATGAAAATGATAGTTTCCTATATTGCTATTCACCACATAGAGGATGTGTTGAGCTGATGCAGTTAAAAGACTGCTAAACATTTAAGCTTTTGGACAAAAAATCCTCCTTCCAAAACAGAAAAAAACATCAACACAATATAACACACCCACACCCACACCCACACACACACACACACACACACACACACACACACACACACACACACCAGCGCGCACAGAACCGTGTGTGTGTGTGTGTGTGTGTGTGTGTGTGTGTGTGTGTGTGTTCTATTTCAGAAGAAGGACTTTACTGTGCAAAAGTTCATATGTTTAGCAGTCTTCTAATTGTGCATGTTTGCAACTCAGTGAACCCTCTAAGTAGTGAGTAGCCTTTTCATACCATTGCAGTTTAGAAAAGACACACTTACTAAATTATGATAGCTGTTTTTATTGATGGTGATAACACCTATTGCAAGATGAATGGAAGTTTAGGTTCAATGTCCTGTTGAAGGTGGAAATTTGCCTTGTCATTTTGCAAATGAGCTATCACAGCATTTAACTTACACAATTTGGGGAAACCATGGATAAAACATATCTGGATGATTGGAAAGGTATTTGAGCCTTGTCGTCCCCATTGTGAGTACATTGCCCTATGCAATACGTCACCTTGCTCTCTACTTTCATTAAACTATCAAAGTTATACTGCTAATGAGAATCAAATAGTTTCATCACATTCATGCAACCAACAGTCACTGTTCACAATTTTTACATTCAACTGTGATCTGTGCCAATTTTAACCTCAGTTTTTCTGGAAGTAATGGTTATCTTGGGATTTTTGCAATTAGCTTTATAGCAACGTAAAATTCAAAAACAAACTGAAAAAGTTTATACTTGATAACTCCTCCTATCCCATAGAAGAATTTGTATAACTGCAATGTGTAACAAGTGGTGGGTAGGAATTACTGACTTCTGTATGTTAAAAAAATTCTTATAAATGTTCAACATGTACCCATACTTATAAATTAATTTGTGATGTTAATGTAAAATAACTTGTTCCACATCATTATGATTTATCATGCAAAATGATCCACAGGACATGAAACTAACTAACTGATAAAGGTTTTTTTCAGTAAGTGGTGCTCCATAGCTTGTAAGAGTTCACTGAAATTCGTACTGAACCACCAACAGCTGCTATAATAAATAACTTTATTTGTGCAATGAGTTTCAACTGTGACACATCACCACCATTATAAAATTCTGTATGAACTTAGTATTTATGTATGGTTGCAGCCACAATGTCTAAAAATTTACAACCTGATGCAACACACATGAAAATTTTAACCTTGACTGGGAATTATAGAGCTGCTCTAGTGTGATGTACTGAGTCATGACATAGCAGAAAAATTTCTGATGATTTGTGTACAATATTCCAAGAATAATGATGGTGATGTTATACACCTGTATCCAGTGCCAAGATTACAAAGGTATTTTTTGGATGTTAAGTTTCTAGCCGAACAAAAATATCGAGAAGATAAACCTTTTTTCCATGTGAGAATGATCAGTTGCAGTTGACAGTGGTTGCAAAAATAAAGTGATTCATCATAGGAGCTGTTGTTGGTGTAATGTGTGTGATGAATAAATCAATAGAAGACTCATATGCAAAAAACTAAAGGCAGCTGATTGTACATACTTTCAATGAAATAATTTCACAATGGAAGATTACGATATGGAAATTAGAGCTCCAACTACATTACAGTGTTTTGCATTTATAAAATTATATGATCTGAGGCCAAAAATAGTATTGCATCATACAAAATAAAATAGAAGAACAAAATTTTTATAGAGGTGTTTGAGTCTCCTTAACTTTTATTGTATTATAAATAACTATCTTTATATGATTATTTTACATGCTTATTTATTTCAGCTTTTAGACTTTCAAGCCTACAGTTTTGTTGTTAGGTGTCTCAATAATAAAATAAAATAAACATTTAATTTGTCTGAAGAATTCTTTCTTGATCTTTCGTATTTCGTTTCTCCACTTTTCTGGCACATTCTTTAATTTCGTTGTCAAAATATTATCAGCAATGAAACTGAACACACTTGAATATTTAAGAAACACAGACTACAGGAAGGAATAATACAGCCCCTAATATTATACAGTAAAACTACAACTCCAATGACAAAACTGTCTAGGTTATTCCAGGATATTTTCTAAGTATTTTGGTGTAAGGGACTTAGGCTGTCTGGTGGCCCATTACAGAGTAATATGTAACTATGATTTATTCGATTTGTTACCAGAATTATTTTTGTTTTTGCGAAAATATTTTCACACCACTGAAAAAGCAAACACCAACACAGATATACCTCCGCCACGCACCGTATGGTGGATTGCGGAGTATGTATGTAGATGTAGATAACAAAAAGATCTGGTTATTCGTAAGCACCAATGTAACCACACAAAAATGCTGTGTTGTTGCTGTCATAGGTGTGGGAACAGCTCAGTACTGCGCGGTCATGCCACTTTTCCATTCCATTCAGTGAACCAATACACGAGACACACATTGGCTGATTCTTCATCAGTAAACCTATCCATACTGCCATTTATCACTGTTAATGCACAACTAACGTTGTCAGGAAAACAAACATGAGACAGGACTGAGCAGTATTGAATGCAGGCTCTGTGAATGACTGGAACAAGTTTGTTTCCAAACAAGACACACAGTGCATAATGTCAACATCTGCACAGTCGTGCAGATATTTTCAATGCAATACTGGTATACGGGGTAAGAAATCAAACAAAATGTAATTAATCTGTAATGAGCCACCAGAGACCACGGGTCCCTTATATCAAAATACTTGGAAAAAATCCGTGAAGAATCTCTAAAATTTTGTGGTGGAGTTCTGGTTCATCATGTACATTGAAAAAAAATTAACTGGTATGAAACTTTACACTGTGTATCCAGCACTATCTATTGATTCTTTACAATGCAGCAGCACTACTGATACTGCACAACCACAGATATTCATGCAGCCCTTGGATATCACTCACCAGGAGGCAGCATGCCACCATGTGGGAAAAAGGCAAAGATTTCATAGAGCATGATCAACCATTGTGTACCACAGATAAAAGACATGCAGCACAGCATACCAGCCACTTGTGTTGCTATGCTTGCTCACTGCCTGCCTCTGAGATTGCTTTAACAATGACAAAGACTGCTACACTGCTCCAGCTTTACTCACAAACTCTATTTGGATTAATGGCGATTGTGCTACTGACAAATCTAGGCTACAAACAGGTTTTCAACGAGAACAGATTCTCCTGACTCTGCTGAGTGACAATCAGCAGTAGCCGACCGAGACAGACACAAAAACAGGGAAGTAACCGATATTGTGTCATTTACGAGTTCCTAACAATGAGCGAATTTTATTGCATCATCTGTGTGCTTTAATAGTGTAGTTTCTTGAGTTTCTGCGTGTAAATTTAATATCCAATAGCCACAGTTATCACGTTTTCGTCTGTGTCGGAAAGTAAATCAATTTTGTGACATATTACAAGTTCCTAATCAGGGGCAAATTATTTAGTTTCACCTGAGTGCTTTGGTAGTTAGATTTTAGAATATCTGCGTATTACTAGACACAGTTTGTGCATTTCCATCAGGGTCTAGAGTTTTGCATCACGTGCCGACAGTCCATTTATCTGCATAGTTTAGTTTTACACGGTCTTTAGTATGGACAGGGACTGCGAGTGTTGTGTGCGGATGCGAGCCGAGTTGGTGACACTTCGCTCTCAGCTTCAGGCTGTGATGGCTTCGGTTACACAGCTTGAGGCTGCAGTGGATGGGCACCACTGTTGTGGGCCGGCTGTGGGGATCCAACGGACGTCCAGCACGTCAGAGGCCTCCGATCGGTCCCCACTGGTGGCCAACCCAGTTACTGCTTGCACTGAGGCTGACCCTTCACCTGTGGTAGAGTGGGAGGTCACCCCGGGGCAAAGCAGGCGGCGAAAGACTTACCAGGCAGCCGCATGTAAGACCTCCCTGGTTTGTCTGACAAACAGGTTCCAGGTGCTGTCTGTGACTGACACAGTCGGTGAGCCAGATGCTGTCACCTGTCCTGTTTCAGAGGAAGCCACTCAGCCTGCAAGATCTGTGCAATCGCAGAGGGTGGGATTATTGGTAGTTGGGAACTCCTTAGGGACTTGGCTGACAAGAAGGGTAAGAAAACCAATGTGCACTCTGTGTGCATACCGGGTGGAGTCATTCCAGATGTGGAAAGGGTCCTCCCGGATGCCATGAACAGCACAGGGTGCAGCCAACTGCAGGTGGTTGCCCCCGTCAGTACCAATGATGTGTGTCACTTTGGATCAGAAGAGATTTCTCTGGTTTCGAGCGGCTAACAGAAGTGGTAAAGGCTGCCAGTCTTGCTTGCAAGATGAAAGCAGAGCTGACCATTTGCAGCATAGTCAACAGGTCTGGTTGCGGACCTCTGGTACAGAGCTGAGTGGAGGGTCTGAATCAGAGGCTCAGACGATTCTGTGACCATGCAGGCTGCAGATTCGTCGACTTGCGCCAAAGGGTGGTTGGGTTTCACGTTCTGCTGAATAGGTCAGGTGTCCACTACACGCAGGAGGTGGTTACACGGGTAGCAGGGGCTGTGTGGCATGGACTGGGTGGTTTTTTAGGTTAGAGGGCCTCGGGAAAACACAAGAAGGGCTTCAGTCACAAAGGGTGCAGGCTAAACACAAGAAGAATGTAGATACAGGAACCATTGGTATAAGAGTTGTAAATTGTCGTAGCTGTATTGGGAAAGTGCCAGAGCGCCAAGCGCTAATAGAAAGCACTGATGCTCAAATCGTTATAGGCACTGAAAGTTGGCTAAAGCCAGATATAAGCTCAGCTGAAATTTTTGCGAAGAACCTAACGGTGTTCTGAAAGGATAGGCTAAACACGGTTGGCGGTGGCGTGTTTGTTGGTGTCAGAAGTAGTTTACCTTGTTGCCAAATTGAAGTAGAAACTTCCTGTGAGTTAGTATGGGCAGAGGTCATTGTTGGCAACTGGAATAAAATAATAATTGGATCCTTTCTGACCTCCCAATTCAGATGATACAGTTGCTGAAAGGCTCAAAGAAAACTTGAGTTTGATTTCAAACACCTACCCGACTCATATGATATTTGGTGGTGTCTTTAATTTACCCTCAATATGTTGGCAAAAATACATGTTTAATTCTGGAGGTACACATAAAATATCATCCGAAATTGTGCTAAACGCATTCTCTGAAAATTATTTTAAGCAGTTAGTTCATGAGCCCATGCGAATAGTAAACGGTTGTGAAAACACACTTGACCTCTTAGCAACAAATAATTCTGAGTTAATAATGAGCATCAAAACTGATTCAGGGATTAGTGAACATAGGGCTGTCGTAGCAAGACTGAATATTGTAATCCCCAAATCCTTGAAAAATAAGGGAAAATATACCTATTCAAAAAAGCTTATAAAAATTCACTTGATGCCTTCCTGAGAGAGAATCTCCACTCATTCCAAATTAATAATATAAGTGTAGACCAAATGTGGCTTATATTCAAAGAAATAGTATCGGCAGCAATTGAGAGATTTATACCAAATAAATTAACAAACGACGGAGCTGATCCTCCTTGGTACACAAAACGGGTTAGAACACTATTTCAGAAACAACGAAACAAACATGCCAAATTTAAACAGACGCAAAATCCCCAAGATTGGCGATCTTTTACAGAAACTCTAAATTTAGCGTGGACTTCAATGCGAGATGCCTATAACAGTTTCCACAATGAAACTTTGTCTCGAAACCTGGCAGAAAATCCAAAGAGATTCTGGTCGTATGTGAAGCATGTTAGCAGCAAGAAACAATCAATGCCTTCTCTGCATGATAGAAATGGAGATATTATTGAAGACAAAGCTGCCAAAGCAGAGTTACAAAACACAGCCTTCTGAAATACCTTCACAAAAGAAGATGAAGTAAATATTCCAGAATTCGAATCGAGGACAGCTGCCAACATGAGTAACGTAGAAGTAACTATCCTTGGAGTAGTGAAGCAACTTGAATCACTTAATAAAAGCAAGTCTTGGCCCAGACTGTATACCAATTAGGTTCCTTTAGGAGTATGCTGATGCAGTAGCCCCATACTTAACAATAATATACAACTGTTCGCTCGACAAAAGATCCGTACCCAAAGACTGGAAAGTTGCACAGGTCACACCAATATTCAAGAAAGGTAGTAGGAGTAATCCACTAAATTACAGGCCCATATCATTAATGTAGATATGCAGCAGGATTCTAGAACATATATTGTGTTTGAACATTATGAATTACCTAGAAGAAAATGGTCTATTGACACACAGTCAACACGAGTTTAGAAAGCATCGTTCCTGTGAAACACAACTAGCTCTTTATTCACATGAAGTGTTGAGTGTTATTGACAAGGGATTTCAGATTGATTCCATATTTATGGATTTCTGGAAGGCTTTTGACACTGTACCACACAAGCAGTTCATAATGAAATTGCGTGCTTATGGAATATTGTCTCAGTTATGTGACTGGATTTGTGATTTCCTGTCAGAGAGGTCACAGTTTGTAGTAATTGACGGAAAGTCATTGAGTAAAACAGAAGTGATTTCTGGCATTCCCCAAGGTAGTGTTATAGGCCTTTTGCTGCTGCTTAACGATAAATGATTTTGGAGACAATCTGAGCAGCCGTCTTTGGTTGTTTGCAGATGACACTGTCCTTTATCGACAAATAAAAAAAATCACCACGATCAAAACAAACTGCAAAACAATTTAGAAAAGATATCTGAATGGCGCGAAAAGTGGCAATTGACCATAAATACCGAAAAGTATGAGGTCATCCACATGAGTGCTAAAAGGAATTTGTTAAAGTTCGGTTACATGATAAATCATGTCTAATCTAAAAGCCATAAATTGAACTAAATTCCTAGGTATTACAATTACGAACAACTTAAACTGGAAGGAACACACAGAAAATGTTGTGGGGAAGGCTAACCAAAGACTGCATTTTATTGGCAGGACACTTAGAAAATGTAACAGACCTACTAAGGAGACTGCCTACACTACGCTTGTCCATCCTCTTTTAGACTACTACTACTGCGCTGTGTGGGATCCGTACCAGGTAGGACTGATGGACTACATCGAAAAGTTCAAAGAAAGGCTGTACATTTTGTATTATCACAAAATATGGGTGAGAGTGTCACAGAAACGATACAGGATTTGGGCTGGAAATCATTAAAAGAAAGGCTTTTTCGTTGCGACAGAATCTTCTCACAAAATTCCAGTCACCAACCTTCTCCTCCGAATGCGAAAATATTTTGTTGACACTGACCTACATAGGGAGGAATGACCACCATGATAAAATAAGGGAAATCAGAGCTCGCACAGAAAGATACAGGTCTTCATTCTTTCCATGCGCTATACGAGATTGGAATAATAGAAAATTGTGAAGGTGGTTTGATGAACCCTCTGCCAGGCACTTGAATGTGATTTGCACAGTATCCATGTAGATGTGGATGTAGATGTCGATGCACATGTAGTGATCAGTCTTATAAATTATTTGTATTTTGCACTTTTGCAGTAACATAGGGCTGTAAGCCAACTTCAAAGTACTGATATTGCTAATTCTTAAAGTTCAAGATGCAGTATATTCTTCACACAAAAAAACAAACACACACACACACACACACACACACACACACACACACACACACACACACACAAAATATGTTGAATGTTTTTGGTACTCTTCTTAGGTTATGTAACTTTACTACTCCGTGAGTTAGGAGACAAATAATCCAAATATGAAACAATGAGTCAATTATCAGAGTAATAACAAAAATATCACAATAAGAAATTCCTGTGGAAAAACAGACAGAATTTATCAGCTATTGTGTAATCACTGTTTACCAATCTAGAATGAGATGGTTATATCAAGTTGTTCATGAACAATGCTGGCCACACACACACACACACACACACACACACACACACACACACACACACACACAATAGCATTACATTTCAATAAAAGTAACTCCAAACAAACAGTTTACCTTGTCAAAACATATAACTTTCATCTTTCCACAAACATTAATTCTGGGAGGTGAAATACAAAACACACCCAGCTTCTTCAAACGATTTTGTGAATAAACCGTGCCTGATGTCATGGCAGCTGGTAATGATGGTGGAACTACTATCGTGATGACATCCAATGTCCGCAATATCAGCTCTTTCAAGGTCGCCTGTAAAACATAAAAATATTGAAAAGCCTTATTTGTGAAAGATCATGTTTAGAATCATCATTTTACAGACAGTTTCAAATTCAACAGTATGATAAAAACTATTTGTTAGTTGACACTCTGTGCCTGTACAGAAATTGACATACTGTCCTTACTGGAGGAAATTTGCAATCCATGGTTGTACAACAAATTTTGTTTAGCAATTAGATTGCATTTATTCTGAGAACAGTTCTGCTTTCATCAAATGATGTTAGCATCTAGGTATATCAACTAAAAGAGTAATCTGTCAGTTTCTACACACAAATTTGTTCCAGAGAACAATACTACTCACAGAATAATATTTTATATGGCACACTATGTATATTTTTATCCCTGTTTTATGATGTAGCATGTAAATATGGATAAAGAAACTGACTGGTTACTCTTGTAGCCTACATACTCATATCTTAAGACGATTTAGCCATGTGAAGGCGGTTTGATGAAACAAACCAGTCACAATTTTACAAATATATTCAGTCTAAATGGACAATAAAATCTGTTCTTTCTTTGTGCCTTGAAGCACAGTTTTGGTTTAATTTTTATACAAACTATACCTCACCTGATTATTACACTAGTCAACTGCCATTTTGCATCTGGGATGTGATACATTAAGTAGTATGTATTTTGGTGTGTAGAATCTGAATATACCTGTCCAAATGTTCTATCTTTGAGTATTTAAAGTTTTTTTTTTTTATTTTTCGTATTCAGTATTTCGCTTTTTGCTGTTCTTCTGTTTTGATGTTTGTTTGTTTTTGACTTGCAGAGGAGAGCTAGAAGATCTACAACTCATCAGTAAATGGTTGGTGTGGTAATCCAGTGGTGTGGAAGATATTGCAAACTCTTTGTGTTTAAAACTTACACTAAGAAAAATGGCAACTAGTAAATCTCATTGCCGTCTAAACCACCCCAACAATTTTCATTATGTGTGTGGGAAATTCACTCCAAATGCCCAAAGAAAAGCAATCACTGATTTGGTTAAGAAGGCATATAAATTGCATTTTGATTGTCCTGTTGGTGATTAAGATAAAAATTTTGCAACTCAAACTATACTACAACATTAACTGAGTGGTTGAAAGGAAAACGCCGAGCTATGCCAGTTCCTGTTCTGATGGTGTGGTATGAGCCTAATGACCATTATTCAGACTGTTACTTCTGTCTTACAAACATTTCAGAACATTCACGCAAAACTAGACATAAAATAAAGTATCCAAATGTATCTTCAGTGCATTTGTCTGTTCCCCATGATGAGAGGTTGCCTATTCCCGTCTGTAACTTGAAAGCTACAGGACCAGACACCATGTCAAGTTAATCAGAAAGTATTGAACATATAGAAGAGTACGGCCTCAGTATCATGACACTTTGCTTCAGTTCTTTAATCAATAGGAACCGAATGATTTGGTTCGTGATCTAAAACTTGCAAAACAGCAAGCTGAACTCTTGGCATCAAGACCGCAACAACGTAACCTTCTAGCTCCAGGGACAACAATTTCCTGTTTCAGATGAAGAGGTGCTTCCTTCATTCAGTGTTTCGATATGCAGAATTCAGTGTGTGTATGTAGAGATGTCAATGGTCTGATGATGCAACTAGGTGTACAACATAATCCACAGGAGTGGTGACTATTGACTCCAGTAAAACTAGCTTGAAAGCAGTACTACTGCATAATGGCAATGCATTTCCATTGGTATCTTTGACATATGCAGTAGACATGAAGCAAACTTATGAAACCATGGCTTGGCTGCTAGAGGCAATCAAATATAAGGTTCATGAATGGCAGCTTTGCTGTGATTTAAAAGTTGTTGCACTCCTTACAGGTTTACAGGCTGGATTCCCGAAATACTGCTGCTTTTGTGCCTTTAGGAAAGCGGTGATGCCAAGAACCACTAAACAGTCTAGGAATGACCTATAAGGAAGTCATATGTTCCTGGAAATGTAAATGTGAACAATACCCCATTGGTTGAGCCCAATAAAATCATTTTGCCCCCCTTCAAATCAAGTTGGGCCTTATCAAGAACTTTGTGAAAGCTCTGGATAAAGAAGGTGAGGCTTTCAATCACTTAAAAGAAAAGTTTCCCAAATTGAGGCAAAGCTGAAAGACAGTATATTTGTTGGACCACAAATAAGAAAACCGCTGAAAGCTCCAACCTTTGATACCAAACTCACAGATATCCAATTAGCTGCTTGGTCTTCTTTTAAAGCAATTGTGAAGGGCTTTTTGGGTAACAGAAAAGACAAAAACTATGTTAGCATTGTGAATGATCTGTTGGACAACTAAAAGAACATGTGGTGTAGAATGTCAGTTAAAACTCACTTTTTACATTCTCAACTTGATTTCTTCCCGGAAAATTAGGGAGACGTAAGCGGTGAGCATGTTGAAAGCTTTCAGACATTCTTATCATGGAGCACCGTTACCAAGGCCATTGGAACCCTTTAATGATGGGTGACTACTGCTAGGGTCTTGTTAGGGAGAGTGATGAAATGGCAAACAGAAGAAAAGCTCTGTCATCACATTTTTCAAAAACCAAAGACAATTAAAGGTGAAAATATCTTCTGAACTAATTTGAACCTTTTATTGGCATCATGCCCATATATACATACAAAATAGTATTGATTTCAAACGTTCTGTCAATTGTGTCAATTTTCACTATTACCATTATTTATTCTGCTGTGTATCTAGGAAATGTGACATCATAGAGAAAAACTGATTTTAGCAGTGTATTCATCACCCCAAAATTAAGTAAATCCACCCATTTACAAACCAGATGCAGAAAAAGAAGTTTAAATTTGTTAACTAGTGTTATGTGCTTTTATTATATCTGACTACATACAACGTAGCTGAAGAGGAAAACTGATGATCTGAGGTCCAAAAACAACACAAAATAAAATTGCACAAGGCACTGTATTGAAAGGATAATCATGCCAATTTGTGTTCCGTATGTAGGAATGCTTTGAGAGGGAAACCTGGAAACATTTCTAGTGACAGTAGGTTACAAGATAAATTTATGAAAGTATGTAACAAATCTTGATTTTTTTTATCATATAAACAATCATTATTGTCACTTAATATGACACCAGTTGAGTCGAAACTATTTGATGGCAGTAAATATTTGTGAGTGGTTCACAAGAATCTCTATTTCAGGCACAAGTAAACTACCCAGAAAAGCATTTACTCCAACTGCATATCTATAAACATGCATGGGCTTAGATTCAAGAGGAGCAGGGACTAAAAGGAAGTCTTATAAAATTAAAACATAAACTTTACTGTGACATAAATAAGTAACAATAACCAAAATAGAAGTCTTCTAACTTTGAATGCAGGGAAACACATGGATGTGAAAAAAAGACAAATTTATTGGGCCACATAGTGAACTCAACAAGGAAACAATGCAAGCACTGTGCACATATCAAATACATTAACAAATGAGTGTCTAGAGGCCTGTGCATGTCCTTATAAATATGCTATTCCATTCAGGTGTTGATTCTGTAGGGCTACATGTGCACAGCACACCAGGTGACAGTGATCGGTGACTGGGCTGCCCCTAGCGGCCACCTCAGGTAATTGTAGGTGTACTGTCTGAATGTTGGTATGCACTACACTTGCTGTAGTGGCCAAACTTATGTCTGCTGGCAGTAGGTATAGTGACCAGTGGGTCACTACACTCCTCATTCCTTCTGGGGGGAAAGACCAGACAAAATGGCTCTGAGCACTATGGGACTTAACATCTGAGGTTATCAGTCCCCTAGACTTGGACATCACACACATCCATGCCCGAGGCAGGATTTGAACCTGCGACCATAGCAGCAGCGCGGTTCTGGACTGAAGCGCCTAGAACTGCTCGGCCACAACGACCGGCGAGAGACCAGACAGTGCCATCCATGATGCTGTGACTGCCGAGACATCCATGGCATCTGCGGTGGTGCAGAGGTGACATCCAAAGGTGTAAGAAGTTTCCAATCTAGACTGATGCATAAGGGAAAAAATGAGTGGAACAAAGGTACCCCTACCCCTTGTGGACCCTGTGGCGACAGGTGACTGGACTGGCAATGGGGAAGGGAGCCATCTCGACGGCAGATTCCACAATGACTGGTGTGGACATGGGCAGTGACGATGGTAGACTGGGGAGGAAAGGCTCTCTATTGACAAAGACCAGGCTTCAGTCCCCATTGCTGCCAGCACCTGCTCATCGCAGTGGGACGTGCCAGCAACTGCCCATTGCAGTGGAGGTGCTGGCACTTGCCATAGGAAGCAAACTGCCATCAGCATTGACAAAGCCTCGACTGCCAAGATAGGCGGAACCTGACTCCAGAATGGCCAGACCAACAAAGAACAAGGTGTCGGGCACATGGCCCAAGGACAGGGCCCTGCACCCATCCTGGGATGTATTGGTTATGGTGGTGTGCCATGAGTTGATATCCGGTGTGAATCACGTAGATGTGGTGACCAGATGGGCTGTGGGTGACAGCCAGAATCCAGTGAGTGCAACACCCAAACGCATTGGCCCAGACTGGTGTGCCAGGCATGAATGTCAACGAAACCAGCACCACAGAGGGATGCCTGTCTGGCTTCAAGAGGCTGAATGGCATCCACGGCTGTTGGCCATGTAGGAGTTCTGCAAGAGCTTAGAGAAAAAATATGAGAATCTCTTTGGCAAGGAAATTGTTTAAGTACTTGTGCATCTGAGTCTGAAACATATGGGCAAGGCGTTCCACTTCACAATTTGACTGTAGAGGGAATGGCGGCATTGTGACAAGGTGCATGCCACTGTGCATACGAAAGTCCTTGACAGATTGTGCCACTGAGGACCAGTGTCTGAAACCCGAGGGCAAGGAAAGTCTTTTATGAAGAGTATCTCCGATAGGGCCTTGATAGTGGTATCTGCTGTTGCAGAGGACAACAAACGACATAACAAAACCGAGAAAAAGCACCCACTGCCAACAGCCGTGGACACACTCATAAGGCTGCATAAGGGTCGGCCATGGTGAAAGGACGGCATACAGTGCTGCCTGCTGATCTCAACACTTGTGGCAGGCTGCAACAAGGTGTTGCCAATGGATGCCTGGCCAAAACATGTATTGGCTTGGAAACAGTTTTTTGGAGAGATTCCCCAGTGACCCTGATGTGACATGCACAGGACATCCCGGTGCATAGCTGCTGGAACCATGATGTGGGAGGGAACCCTTCTGTTAAGAGGAGAATAACACCCTCCAAGAGGGGAAAGTGATGGTGCAATGCAGAATAATTCTGAAGCGGCTCCAACGCCTAGCTCTTCAGATGGTCAGGTTACCCATGTTTTATCAGGCGTATGACCTGCCACAGCATCAGATCCACCGCCACAGCAGGGGCAAAATGGGAGACACTGATGGGAAAGTCATCCACTGTGTGCTTCACCTCCATATCTAGAAGGAAACAAAGTAGTCCTTCCTGGTCAAATGAGGAGTCCAGGTCCATGAAGAGCTGGGATGGAGCATCTGCATTCGCATGTTGCAACATGGAACAAGAATGGAATTTGTACTGGGATAAGAACAGAGCCCAATGCTGAAGGCAATGAGAGGCTTTGTTCAGTAAGGACCACAATGGCTAAAAGGGGAAACCAAGGGCTTATGGTCGGTAATTCAATGAAATTTTGTACCATACAAGAATACATGAAGTTTTCTTAAGGCATAGACAATAGCAAGAGCTTTTTCTCCCACCTGAGAATAATGTTGCTGAGCTGAGTTTTTTCAATGCAAAGGAAATAGGCTGTTAGGAGCCATCTGAATGGTGATGGCAGACCACCTCCCAACACGTAGTTGGACACTCCCATGGCTGGGATCAGATGCTCGCCAGGTTGAAATGTTTCAAGACATGGCACGCAGCATACACACAATCATTACACTGCACTAAAGCATGCTCTCAAGCTTCAGACTGAACAAAAGGAACATGTTTCTGCAGCAACAGGTGCAAGAGATTGATATACCACAGATAAGTGACTTTTTTTATTGCAAGAGGTCCACCTCCAGGGGCTACAGATATCATAAGCATATGCTTGTAGTGATAGGAGGACAGAAAACTACACATATAAACAGAAAGTGACACTGGTTCCTATACAGGAGCTAACTGCTACAGGAGGCATTATAAGAAAAGAGCTTTAGTGACCTCCCACTCAGAACACCATGAAGTGTCAGCTGAGACACTTTTCATGAGTTCCAGTCTTTCGTGGATTCATCACAGGGTGGGAATGGTGAAGGTTGAACAACTGGTGGTGGAGCCTGGTTCAATGTAGCCAACAACTGTTCCAACATGGTTGTATGTGCCTGCTGCTGTTGCAGAAGTGATACGAGTAGAGCCTCTATGGAAGAGCCAATCAGCAGAAAAACCACAGAATCTGGAACATGCGAAAAGTCAATCCTCAATAGTTGTCACTTGTGTTCTAACTAGGAACACAAGGAGACACACATGCGTTAAAATTATTGGGTCGAAGAGTGACATCAACACGATTACAATACAAGTAGTGAGGATCATGGAGTGACACCAAGAAGAGCACAAAGCAAGCAGTGCACGTATATCGAATACAATAACAAATAATGCCCTGGACATCTGTGCCTGTCCTTATAAAGGCGCTGTCCACTTCAGATATTGCTGCTGTGGTACTGCACACTCATGAGGGACCGGGTGACAGTGGACAGTGGTAAATGACTGGGCTGCTCCTTACAGTCACCTCAGGTAGTTGTGGGCATGCCGTTTGAATGTTGACACGCACTACGCTTGCCGCAGTGACACGACTTCTGTCTGCTGGTGTTAGGTGTAGTAATCAGTGAGTTACTATAAAAGGCTATTTCCTCAAAAGTGCACACCTATGTACACCTGTGAAATCAAAATCTGTTTCTGGGTAATATTTAATGCAGTGTCGTTCCACCCTGTGCATTTTAACATGTTTGGATTCTCCTTGGTATTATACCCTCAATGTGGCTGAGACATTGCTGCTCAAGCCATTCGCTGAAGGCAGTCTTCCTCAGTATGTCAAGTATGTGAGGATTCCTGCAACAATGCACTGCAAGTAGCAAGCATGCTCAGTTGGGTCTGTATCAGCAGATACCCAAATAATTCCATCTGGCTAATTTCTGTTTCCTGCTTGAAGGCATTCGTGAGATGGTTGCAGCATGCATGTGCATTATTGTCTTGAAAAACAAACAAGTCACTGAAATGCTGCCAGCAGGTCCAGACAATAGACTAGACAATCTTCTCCCAATATTGCACAGTACTCAAATTACCCTTCATAGTGATCAGACACATTTGATATCATTATATATATGTCAGGCCCAGCTACCTGCTGAACCTGTGGTGCTACATTGATACCTGGTTGCTGTAACACTCTTTTATAGTTGTTTTATTTTGTTTTAGGGTGCAAAAACAACTAAGTCATATGCACCCATGTCACAACTGTACAACACTAAGATGAAAAAGGAGTTAAAAGCGATTACACATTAAGCCCAATCGACAGAAGGGAAGACAGCTAAAAACAGGGACTTCCTCTTGGAGAAAGGTCCATAAAATACGCCATAGAGACAACGGAATTCCAGAACTAAAGATTAAATGTCCTTCGCTGTACTGCTGCAATGGATAAAAAGTAAAATGCAGTTGACGGCCCACACGTTGTTAACTAAAATGGCCTATAACTCAGACAGCAAATGTAAATTACAACGTAAGTGGTTAAAGAAAGGGCATTTGGACAGGTAATGGCGGACCATCAAAGGTTGATGACAATGAGCACGAAGTGGTGGGGGATCATCACTTAACAAATGGCAATGGCTAAAATAGCAGTGCCTAATACACAACCTAGCTAAAATGATCTCCTTGCGGTGAAAGGGCTGAGAGGAGGTCGGTCTAGCTGCTGGGAGAGGTTTAATTCTCTGGAGTGAAGACCAGTGGTGATGCCGAAGTGGCACCACCTACTGACAGATGGCAACACAGGGATCATTGGAAGGAATGGAAGAACTACTTGGCTGAGGTAGGATGGCTGCAGCCTTGGCAGCAGCATCAGCAGCCTCAGCAGCCTCAGCAGCCTCATTTCCTGTCGGACCAACATGACCAGGGACCCACATAAACATCACAGTGGCACCATCAAAGGTGAGCAAGTGCAGGCTTTCTTGGATCTGTTGCACTAAGGGATGGGCTGTGTACAGCATGCAGATGCTCTGTAGAGACAGAGTTGGAGCAAATGACACAATTGAAAAGTTGTGTCACTGGATGTACTGCGTGCCAGGACGAAGAGCTCTGCTGTTAATACCGAGCAGTGTTCCAGAAGTAGATACTGAAAATCATTGGTGCCAATTACAAAGGCACACCTGACACCACGGTAAGTATGAGAACCATCAGTGTACATGAAGGTACTATCGCGAAGTTCTGTGTGAGGGTCGTGAGACTATGGCAATAGAGCGAGTCTGGAGTAGTGTCATTAGGAAGCGAATGAAGTCCAAGGTGAACAAGGGCTGCCACATGAAGCCAAGGTGGTGAAGGGTTCACATCCATCATGAAAGTGGCAGGTAGCATGAAGTTAAGCTGCCAGAACAATAGCCGAATGCGAACACCAGGAGGTCACACAGAAGAGAGATGTGTCCCATACAGGCTGTCAAAGGAGTCATTGAAGAATGACACGTATGATGATAGGCAAGGCATGGCATACAAATGGCATGCATATCCACTGAGGAGAACATCGCGTCAGTATGACAATGGTGATTTGGCAGTTTCTGCCTTTAG
The DNA here is from genome assembly GCF_023864275.1 of Schistocerca cancellata. Taxonomy (NCBI): domain Eukaryota; kingdom Metazoa; phylum Arthropoda; class Insecta; order Orthoptera; family Acrididae; genus Schistocerca; species Schistocerca cancellata. The sequence goes on along the minus strand of NC_064629.1, from coordinate 440,841,421 downwards.
ACTCAACAGTGCTAGTGTAAAAGGTGACAGTGGCTAAACGGATGCCACAATTTTATTTAGACAGCATAAGAGGGAAGCACATGCAGATGCATAAACGAAACACTCATAGCCTGGTTTTGAATGGACAAGGGATCGGTACAAATGGAAGAGGGTGGCCCTATCTACACCTTGGGAAGTACCGTTGAGGACATGCAGCAGAATGAGGAACTGGGTACAGTGGGCAGCCAGGTAAAATGTGCGAGGACCAAGAAAGTTTCCTATCAAGCATGAGCCCCCAGGAATTTCATAGTTACAGTGAATCGAAGAGAAACAGGGCCATGGTTTAAGGACAGTGGAAGAAACCCACTGAGCTGCCAGAAATTCATGTAGATAGTTTTGTGAGTGGAAAAGTGAAAGCCACTGTCAATGCTCCACAAGTAAAAATGACAGACATCGCTGAAGATGCCACTCAAGGAGACAAGTCTTTGGAGAACTGTAATACATACCAAAATTGTCAACAAAAAGAGAGCTGGAGATGCCCGGTGGGAGACAGGCCATAATAGGGTTAATGGCGATAGCAAAGAAGATGGCACTGAGGACAGAACCCTGAGGCACACTTTTCCTGGATAAAGGTGTCCAACAAGGCAGAATGCATATGCACCTTGAAAACTCAGTCTTTTAAAAATTCCTGATGGAGACAGGGCAGGAGGTCTCTGAAGTCACACGTGTAGAGAGTACAGAGGGTATGAGTCCTCCAAATCAAGAAAACATGGCCACAGTCCAATATTTCCACAGAAAACCATTCATGACATGAGTTGACAAAGTGACAAAATGGTCAACTGCAGAATGGCGCACTCGAAATCCACATTGTGCAGTGGTTAGTAAATTATGATACTCGAGCCACCATACCAGCCAGGCAGAAATCTTAAGTTCCATTACCTTGCAAATACAGCTGGTGAGAGAAATGAGATGGTAGCTAGAAGGAAGGTGTTTGTTCTTACCGGCCTTGGATATGGGTATGGCGGTGGCTTCACGCCAGTGTCTGGGAAATGTGCCCTCTGCCCACATGCGATTATATGCATGAAGGAGAAAGTGCTGGCCCACAAGAGAAAGGTTCTGCAACATCTGAACATGAACATTGTCCGGCCCTGGAGTTAAGGGTTGGCATGAAGGGAGAACATGATCTAGCTCCCTCATAGTACAAGCAGCATAGTAGCACTCATGATTCTGAAAGAAGAATGGTATCACCCGAGTTGCCTTCACTCATTTACAATGGAGGAAGACATGGTGATAGTGGGTGGAGCTCGAACTCTGGATAATAGCGGCCCAAGGCGTTGGAGGTAGCAACAGGGTTCACTATGAAATTACCTGCTATAGTCATGCCACAAATTGGGGAATGGGCCTTGGTCCCAGAGAGCTGTCTGAGGTTGATCCACACAACGGAAGAGGGGGTGAAACTGTTAAAAGAACTAGTAAATGAAATTCAGTTAGATTTTTTGCTATACCAATGAATTTGATGACACTGCACAAACAACTGTTTATAACAAATGTGGTTCACCTTCGTAGGATGAGGGTTAAAAACGCAAAGAGCACATCTTCATATGCAAACTGTGTTGTGGCATGCCTCCGCCCACCAAGGTACTGGGACATGGCACAGTAAAGAAGTAGTGCGAGGAATGGAATGTTGCATGGCAGTAAGGATAACGTGTGTAAGGTATTTGACCTGGTCATCACAATTGGGAAAATCTTGTTCGATGAAGGTCGCCAGGGAGGAGTAAAGCCTCCAGTCAGTCTTAGAAAGCTGCCATTTGGGTTTCCACATAGGTGGGGTAGGAGTCAGCAAATTGATAGCACATGGAAAATGGTTGCTCAAGTGTGTGTCAGAGAGAATGGACCACTCAAGATAATGGGCAAGCTCGACAGTGCAGAGAGATCCAAATGGGAATAGGTGTGCATGGAGTCTGAAAGGAACATAGGTGCCCCACTGTTAAGGCAAATGAGGTGTAGCTGATTGAGAAAGTCAGCCAAGAAGGCACCTCTTGGCCAGTTTCTGGGAGAGCCCCAAAGGGGATGGTGCATATTAAAGTCACTGAGCAGCAAAAATGGATGAGGGAGTTGACCAATAAGCTGGAGGAAATCTATCCTGGTGCCACCAAATGATGGAGGGATGTAGACAGTATGAAGAGATAAGGTGAAGCGAGGAAAGAAAATGCAGACTGCAACAGCCTACAGATGGGTGTTCAGTGAGATGGTTTGACTATGATCATCATCCCAGATGAGCACCATGACTCCCCCATGAGATGGAATGCTGTCCTTGGGAGAAGGGTCAAATTAAACCAGAAAGAAAGAAATGCAAGAGGTCAAAGCAGTCATGAGGATGCAATTTTGTTTCCTGGAGGCAGAAAACAAGTGAGCGCTGCAATTTTAAGAACAGCTGTAATTCTTCCTTGTTGGATCTAAGGTCATGAACATTCCATTGAAGGAGAGTCATGACGGGGAAAGGGGAGGAGGGAAAAAATGAGGGGGTGTCACCTTGGCAATTGCTGAGTGCCAGCCTTTGAAAACGCTCTGCTACAGTGTGCAGAGGCTGGAGGATCCTGCTCCATGAGATCTACAGAGGTGTCAGTGTTCTCCCTCAGTTGGTCTGCGGATTCCAAGGCAGAAAAACGATTGGCAGTGTGCACGGACGACATGGAGGTCAGCCAGGTGAGGGGTATCACGCTGCGACACTGCTGACGAAGATTTTCCTAGTTGGCGAAGGAGGAGACCATTGATTTGTTTGATTTGTTGAAGTGTTTGCAGTTGGCAGATGAAGATTCAGATGTTTATTGGCTGGAGGGATGTAAAAAATCTTCGTGTGAGTATTCTTTCCATCATGTCCGACCTGCTGATTGTGTAGTAGGTCATTCCGCTGCCTGAGGGGAAAATTTGGTGGCTTATTGCACTGCTGGAGGAGAGGGAGATGGGAATGCTACCATGACACTGGGCGATTTATTTTGCAACCGTGTTACTGAATTTGAGGTTGCAAGTCTGTGTGGCCCACATCAACTAGTGTCATTGTTAACACAAAATTTTGAATCACCAGGAGGTGTGCCATGTGGGAGTTTCTTCCCTGAACAACTTATACCTAGTTTACTTTCAACAGTGTGGCTTGCTTTGTTTGTGAACTGGTTACCACTGAATTTCCTTTAATTGAATTTCTTGATGTGTGGCATATTTCGTATTTATTGCAGACTAAAGGATATGTACTTCCACAAATATGTGTAGCACTTGGGCAACAAACATTCAGTAACATGTGAACAAACTGCTTCAGTGAAACAAAAGTAAATACTAGCAAAGGTAATCATTTACAGACACTAGAAACCAGCACTGTTATCGACATATACAATGTATACTAAGTATAATCACTGGAAACAGAAATTTCACAGTTTTTTTTTTCCGAAGTAATACTGGTTTCTGTAACAGAAATAAAGGGGGCATGGTGGCATACATGACTGTAACTTTAAAATTTGGTATCTATAGGTCATTTTTCATTTAAAACCCTCTCTCTCATATATATATATATATATATATATATATATATATATATATATATATATATATATATATATTGTACCCTGTATCCTTAAGCAGCTAAAGAGGTCCATCTGGAGATGAGCCGGACATTTCTGGTGCTGCCTCTGTTTGGCATGCTTTTTGAATGTTTGCGCATTGTCATGGAACCAAGCAGGTGATCTGTGTCATGTTCAATTGTTGAAAATTGATCCAAAACTTATTTTCACTATTGTCCTGATTGTGATACAGTAGTCTTTGAGCATCAGAGGTTCCACTTTTCTGGTGATTCCCAGTTCTTCAGAGAGAGACAGCCTGCCATTTCATTCTTTGCCATTTAAATTTGTTTAACCACAGTAGAAGCATCTGTTGCCACACACTTCCATCAAACTTGGCATGAACTGCTGCACTATTCATAATAATTTCATGTCGCTCATTGGCCTAGTGCAAGACTTTCAACTGAATGGCACTTCAACTTGCTTGTACCCAACATAGCCCAGTTAATACAACAGAGGCAAGGAGACTTACAGCAGTTTAACATGGAATCCAAACCATGTGTCATTTCTGGTGATTGCTCATATCATTGAGATGTGAAGGCTAGGTTAAAACACAGACTGAAAAATCCATGGTCCAAATAAGATTATATCCCGTGAACTCTCAATATCCAGACACGCGCTTTATTGCTAGACCACTGTGCCTAATAATTACCACATGATACTCCACATTAGCAGTGGGCTGCACCATTTTGTTTTGACTACTGCAGGGGCATACTATGGTTCTTTTGGTATGGTGATTTCAATATGTATTGGGACCAAGGACAGGCACGTGCTAAAAAATGTACTATTAATTATTTAACTCTTGAGCGCTGATGACCACGCTGCTTAGCGCCCGAAAACCTCAAACCACACACACACACACACACACACACACACACACACACACACACACTTAACTCTATTTTTTGAGGCAATAATTAAAACTTTATGACTAACTCTTTTATGTTCATTGTACAGCCACTGACATACTCAACTTCAGCCTCATTTAATAACTATAAGTGTGTGTTCTGGCAATGGAGACAGCCGTCTCCTCATTTGATTGAACCTTAACTGAGGAGCACTTGACAACTCTTGAGACATGTGAGGGATGATAACTAACATGTAGTTTCAATTAGACCACAGTATTATTACATGAGGATGCTGTACGGGAATATTTCTCATATTTATGGTAGATCAGAAAAACTATGAAACATTTAAAGAATACAAATAAAGAAAGAGAAACATGTTTATTATCCACCAAATTTGGCATGCAAATTATATACTTCTTGTCTTATAAACCACTAAAAGTTTGTTATTTGCTGAAAGAGAGAATTTATTTGCCTCATTAGCTGCGCAGTATGTTTAACTACCAGATATTTCTGCATAAGCAACGAGATTTTCATGTTACCCATGTGCTCATTCCTACTTGGGGCATATTTTTATGCACAACTTGTTCCTCTTTCCCCTGATTAATACAAACTTCCAAGATTTTTCAGTGGAAGACAGCAATAATTTAAGAATATTTGAAAATACAAAAATTTAGCCAATGTTGAACAGACTCACTCGTGCTAGCTACACCACAGAGCACACAAATTAGCAGATATTCAGTCTCCAATTATTTCCATATTCAACGGAATGAGTGTTAACTGTTTGCAACTCTAATGGACAAAGTATTCATTTTGTAACACTTGAAGCAATCTACATAATTTTAATACTTAAGCAGCCAGTCCAATTCAATTTCATTCTCCCTAACAAAAAAATTACTGGAGAAAAGAAAGGGTTTATCATTTTAAGTTTTCTGTCACAGCTTTTGTCAGCCATAAATATTAGCAGACACAGTACTGAATATCTACATTTCCTTTAATTAAATTTCCTGTGTGACTAAATTCTTGCACAAACAGCACAAGAATTATTTTGTGCAAAATTCTTGTGACAAACTACAATGATACTGGATCATGTCATGAGTCAGTTAATTGATTCAGAGAGTGTTAATAGGGACTGCATTAACACCAAAATAAAAATTAGTTAAAATATTATATAGATACACCTGGATTTTTTTTTTTACAAATGATTTAAATTAATATGAGTATGTAACTGATGTATTATTTGCTACCACATACCATTTTCTACAAATACTGCACCCAGCTACCACATACCATTTTCTACAAATACTGCACCCAGCTTACCACTACGAAGGTATTACTTTACTTTGTCACATCCAGGATGTCCCAAGAGGAAGGGTCAGTATTCACGGATATGACGGGAACAATTATACGGAGCAAAAAGGTCTAGCAAACATGGGCTCTTAAAACGCATAGCTTAAGAGCTATGAGTTCTGCTTCAGCTTCGATACTATGAAACATATCTCTTCTACTGCAAGCTCTTTGCGTTCCATATTTTGAGATGACGTAATATGGACCAAAAGAGAGGAAACTGTCCAGTAAACCTGGGCTCTGAAGTCCATACCTTAAGAGTTATGAGCACTTGTTCAGATTTGTGACTGCGAAACATCACCTCGACCGAACAAGTGTTCATAGCTTTGAATGTATGCATTTTACAGCCCATGTTTACTAGACATTTTTGCTTCTAATGATTGTTCCTGTTATATCTCTGACTAATGACCATTACTCCTGGGACACCCAATATAATAAACATTGTACACATTAAGTAAAAAGATTATTCATCAATTTGTATCAAATGTGTTTTTGTAAAGCAGTTAAAGCAGATTTTAAAACTTACTAATATAAAAAACCTTAGATAACATTTACAAACCATCACATACTTTATGCCTCAGGAATACATAGATACAGAAGGCCATTCCCAGAAGAGAAATTGCGAAGAGAACCAATATAAACTTCACAGAATCTTGATAAAATTTAAACCCTATGGGTTTAGGGAACATGATGGATCGGATTAATTCGCCTTTTAGAGTAGAAAATCCTGTACGAACTACAAGAGCAGAAACCTGAAAAAAACACAAGAAGTACTTACACAACAACTAAAAGAAGCATGCACTCTCAATGCAAAATAATACAAGACTTCAAAATAATATACCACAAGGATAATTAAATTAAAAATAATAAATGAGCAAAACAAAAATAAAGTACAATTCAATTGATAAACATTTTTAAACTTCCAAACATGAAAATCTCATGAACATATTTCTGAAATGGAAGGTGAAATGTCACAGTTTTCAAATGTTTTGCATCAAAAGTAATATTCACTTGAGAGATATGTAAAATTATAAGGAGACTGACTGGCCAGTACTTACATTCATACCACTAATGGGCAAAGAAGGAAAAAACTATAGCTAGCTTTCAGAACTGTTAGTTCTTTTCTCAGGAAGGAAACAGAAGTAGATTTGGTAGGCCGAAAAGAAGGGAGGAGATTACTCAGGCCACAGATTGAAAGGGACACACTGATGGTTAGAATGTAGGGAGGCAAAGATGAAGGGGGAGGTGTCAATGGGAGGAGGAGGTCGAAAATAGTACATCGGTAAGCACTGAGCCAGCTTCAGACCAGAGATGATAAGGCAGAGTGAGAAGTAATGAAGTATCAAGAGGAAGAGAAATGAGACCCGGAATGAAGGAAGCAATTAAGAACCAGATAGGGAGACAGGAAAAAACTAAACACAAACATGCACATACACATGCAGGAGTGGGAGGATGGAGGGAGGAGGGGGGAGGGGGGTGAGGGGGGCGGAGGGGGAGGGGGAGGAGGGGGGGGGAGGAGTGGGACAGAAGAGAGAATGGGGCAGAGAGGGAGAACAGGAAAGTGGGACAGGGGTGTATGGGTGTGCATGCGCACGCGTGTGTAACGAATAAAAGATGCTGTACACGAGACTAAGTCACAAGTAAAATGAAAAAGGAACTAAAAGGAAGGCACAGGAAAATGACACTAGCTGACCACTCATGTAAAATTTGGGTGAGCCAGTCACCCTGTGAACATGCTAAAATCATTGGACTAAAACCTTGGTGAAAACAATGGACAACTCACAAAACTTCAAAACTCTAATTACATTTGTTTGATCATTACGGAAAATAGATTGCAGATCCATCAGCAAATCAGCTGCCGCCCACTGGTTGGTAAATAAAATGCAGTGCAATAAAATTTAGTTCACAGTGATCTGTACGCCACAAGTGCCAGACATTGGTGCGTCCTCTCACTGGAGCAAGAAGCCATGCAGCAAGGGGCTGTGTCCTATGCAAAGATGAGTGATGAGAACCTCATCCCATCAACATGGCTGGAAGGAGGTATGCCACATCCAAGTTGTAGGCTTTACTACATGCAGCTTCTTGTCTGTCACTTCCAGCCACTCATCCTCCCATCGACGCAAGACACTGGAGCTCAACAGTGAGATGGTAGCATGCAGGGGGATGGCGCACTGGAATACCGGAGGATGAAGACATGCCTCATTGGCTGCTAGATTCACTCTTTCATTCGCCACAATTTCCACATGCCCTGGTACCCAGCAGAAAAACACCTCCAACCCCACTTGTAGTTGGAGTAGGGCATCCTGGACAGTCTGACCTTTATCTGCAGGGTACAAACGTGTCAGCAAGAGAAGGGCACTGAGAGAATCAGAAAAGACAAGAAATTTAACACTGGAAGAGAATCTTATCTGCTCCAGTGCCCGCAAGATCGCAAATAATTCTGCATCAAAGACAGTAAAGGCTCGAGGCAGTAGGACCTTGAGGACACAATCTGGGAAAATGACTGAGCAACCAACAAAACCCCGTTCCGACCCATACATAAAAAGAGCTACACAGCTGTGGTGCTCAGATAAAATGTCACAAAATGTCCCAATAAAAATGGAAGCAGGAGTGCAATGTCTCCTGTACCACACCAAATATAAAATCACTCTGGGCGTCTCCAGTAACCAGGGTGGCAAATGGTTCAAACCCTGGATTTAGGGTCGTACTTGCTCAACACCAACTGATTCCAGCACATGCTGCATGCAGATCCCAAATGGCTCTGTGACTCATGGACAGTTGGAGAAAAGAAGTTCCAGAGGTGGATGAACAACAGTATAGTGTGTGGGTGAAGTCTGAGCTGTGAGGAACTTATATGCCTGATGCATCATGAGGAGCTGCCGCCGAATAGTGAGTGGCAGTTCCCTGGCCTCAACACAGAGGCTGGGTATGGAACTGGTCCTATAAGCACCCATGGCCAGCTGAATCCCCTCATGGTGGACAGCATCAATGATCTACAAATAAGATGGCCTCTTCAAATCCATACCATGCAGAAGTAGTCCAGATGTGAACACACAAAAGCCCTATAAAACTGGAGGAGACGTGCCCTGTCCACTCCCAAGACCTGTGGCTAAGGCACTTTAAGATATTCAGTGCCTTCAGGGTTCTGGCTTTCACATCTCTCAGGTGTGGCAACTATGACAATTTCGAGCCAAAATACGATTAAAATGAAAACACACACACACACACACACACACACACACACACACACACACACACACGAGATAGAGAGAGAGAGAGAGAGATAGAGAGAGAGAGATAGAGAGAGAGAGAGAGAGAGAGAGAGAGAGAGAGAGAGAGATATCTGCAGAAAACTGAAAACCCGTCTCTGTGGCCCACTCCTCTAACCTCTGTTGCAACTGACGGTTCACTGTTGCTCCACTGGAGAAGGAACAGAAAACAGTAAAATCATCCACAAAGAAGGAGCACTCTACGGGACTTCTCACCATGGATGTGATACTGTCAACTATGGCAAAGAAGGTAACACTTGAAACGCTGCCCTGAGGGACGCCATTCTCCTGCTCAAAGAGATCTGACGGAGTCACCACCTCAGGTCCTAAATAACCGCTGACACAGGAAAGGCCATATGTTGTTTTGCAAGAATACAGTGTCTCCTAGTAGTATCTGACACCTTACTGACATCAAAGAATATACTAATACAGTGATGTTTCTGTAGGAAAGACTGCTTAACAGCTGCCTCTAACAGGGTCAGGTTGTCAACAGTGGACTGAAATCTCCGGAATCCACACCAAGAGTGGGTAAGGAGTTGCCTGGTCTCTAACAACCAGACCAGACAATGGCGAACCATTTGCTCCACGGTCTTTCCTGCACAGCATGTTTAGGCAATACTCCGATAACTACTGGGACATGTGCGGTCCTCTCCTGGTTTCAGGAGAGAAATGAAAAGTGCCCCTCCACGAGCTGGGAAAGTTACCTGTCTGTCATATAAGATTAAAACATTTTTAAGAATAATTTCCTTTGACGCTGCTGGCAAATGTCGAAACATGCAGTACAGGATTTTGTTGCGACCAGGTGCAGTATCACGAGTCTCAGACAGGGCCGATTCCAGCTCCCACAGGTAGAAAAGATAGTTGTAAGTCTCAGAATTGTGGGATCTGAAGGCCGATTCTCCCCTTTGTACAGATGCATGGTAACGATGAAACGCAGGATCCTGGCTGGCATTGGCAGTGGTTTGTGCAAACTTCTCTGCCTGCATCTGAGCTATGTCTCTGGGAGCTATTTGGTGACATTTTAACCGTTGAAGAGCTGCACGCCTGTCCCAGATGGCTGAATGCCACTCATGTGTCCACCAAGGTACAGGATGCCTCTTATGACGACCTGAGGACTTTGGGATGGACAAGTCAGTAGCATGATGCATCACTTGCATGATGTGGTCCACCCACCCATGGACGCTGTTGTGGTGTCCAAACACAGCCAATTGTCTGAACAGCATTCACGTTAGTCCTGCTGACCATCCATGTTGGTGACTTCACTTCAGGTAGTGCCCCATTCAATAGATGAATGAGGAGTGGGAAATGGTCACTGGAATGAATACTGTCAATGACCTCCCTCTGAACAGAATCTATGAGGGCGGGAGAGCAGAAAAAGAGGTCAATGGCCGAGAATGACCCAGTAGCAGAGCAGAAATGAATGCGAGTAACTGTGTTGAGGATTCACAGCTCGTGAGACATCATGAGACTCCCCAAATCCTGACCCCGACGGCAAGAAGAGGTCGAGTCCCACAAGACACGATGGGCACTGAAGTCCCCAAATAAGAGAAATGGTCCCGGGAGTGAGAGCCTCAGAGTCTTTGCATCTGGTGGACGTAGATACAGTGAGCAAGCAGTGATCCTCTGATACCCATGAATTTAGACAGCAACTGCTTGCATGTCAGTAGCCAGGGGGAGGTCAGAGGAGTGATGCACGTTGTTGACAAACACAACAACCCGTCTCTTGGGTCTCTTCCCAGTCAGGTCATCCTCTCCGTGAAGGGCATAGCCCCATATCACAGGATTGTCAGCGGCTTTAAAATGTGTTTCTTATAAACACAGGCATAGGCACAGGGGGTGTTCCTACACTAGCAGTTTCAGTTTCTCTGCATGTATCCTGAACCCATTACCACTCTACTGTAATATAAGAGCTATCTATCATGAGGGTTGCTTCTTTCACCCTGTCTTTCTGCTGAGGAGGAGAGCCCGTAAAGGGTGGGGGCTCTGTCTTGGGGAGGATAATTGCCCCCATCCGACATCAAGCTCCATTAGCTCTACCAGAGTGTCAAGAGAGATGTCAGATAGTATAACATTGACATTGTCAGACTGTTTGCTACCCAACTCCATCGGTGGGGGACACTTGGCCTTTGACTTTTTGCCCTGGGTAGGCTTTGGAGCCACAACAGGGGCAGCGGTAGTGGCAGCACTGGACGGCGGACCAGACTGAACCTTAGGGGGAGCAGGGAGCCCTGCAACATTAGCAACCACAGACTCGTCCGATGTTTTGGGAGGAAGTGTAGCCTGTAAAGAAACTGTAGCAGCACAATTACACTGACAAACACAGGTACTTGTGCTAACACTAGCTACCTCTGTGTAGCAGCATCAGTTTTCTGTATTGGCTGTTTAACAACTGACGCAAAGCAGGTAGTGAATGTTGGGGGGGCTGCATGGCCTTATAAATTTCCTTGGCCTCACCATAGGGGATCTGTTGTGTGATTTTTATCTCCCGTGTCTTCCGTTCTTCAAGGAAGACGCAGCAGTCCCTATTCTAAACAGGATGAGCCCCAGAGCAATACACACACTTTGGAGGAGATGAACATCTGACTACTCCATGGGCAGACTTGCTTCTCCCTTACGTCCAAGTGCAGTGTGCCCAAACTGATGGCATTTAAAACAGCGGATGGGACTGGGGACATAGGGCCACATGGTTATGTGAAGAAAACTTACCTTAATATGCTCCGGGAGTTTTGTGCTATTAAAAGTGAGGCTTAACAAGTTGGATTTAATCATATTGCCTTCCACCTTTTTCTTAACATTCTGCACATCTACAATGCCTTCTTGGGCCCATTCAACTTTCAGGTCTTCTTTGGGGATGCCTACCACATCTGTGCAGGTCACAACACCTTTACTGTAATTTAATGTGGGATGGTATATTCCCCAAGGGTTTTGGCTTCTGCAGGTTTGTTACTTGTTGGGATTTACTCAATAAAAACATACTCTGGCCAGCAGCATGCATTCTGTTACAAACCCACTTAAATTCTTTAATGTCCGTGTGTCTGGAGGACTGGGTACATGAGCCCTCTCATTTGATTGGGTGTTAGTACCTACGAGTGGCCCACCCATTCCGCTGGGCGGTGGAAGAGAAGACTACAAAGGATCCATCTTGGTTCCATGAGCAGCTAAGGAAATAAAAGTCCACCCAGACAGAGCCCTACATGCCTAGGCAAGCCTTGTAAAAATGAGGTGCAGCAGGTTCCCCAGAGGTTGCCTGCTAACTGTTCCACCTCAACAGCCATGCATCTCATCAGCACACAGCACACTTTGAGATTGAGGTTTTTTTTTTTTTTTACAGAGGTTTTCTCCATCCTCATGATCAATGCGGTCATGCCAAGATCCCTGTTCTCTATGACACAAAATGTTCCACCACTGCCGTGCCTTACAGTGGTCACTGAAGCATGCTCAGAGCTTATGGTGACAAGGGTCTGGTGGTGCTTACCAGTCCCCAGCTCAGGAACCCTGGGATCACTAAGCCTGTACCCAGCAAATGAATGATAAGCTCGAGAGTGACGGGGTGGGAGATTTATTTTTACTTCTCACTCCGTCGTCCTGTTATCTCTCAACTGAAGCACTTACTAACGTACTATTTTTGGCCTACTACTCTCTCTGACACAATCTCCGCACCCCTTTTCTCATATTTGTCTCCCCTCATCCTCACAAGATGTACGTCCTTCTCAACCTGAGGCATGAGTGATCTTCTCCTCCTTTCCAACTGTCACCAATTACTGCCATTCTTCCCCCCCACCCCCTTTTTCTTCCCTGAGGAACGCAGTAACATTCTGAAGGCTAGGTAGTTTTTTCCTTCGTGTACTTTATGAACTCCATCACCTTCATCAGTACAATAACTGAGGTGCTAAAATAAAGCACAGTATGACTCAGCATAACTCGTCAGTTGGTATCAATAGGCACCTATGATGATCGTATGACAAATTTCAGCTGTTTGACCATTTAGTATCAACAGTTTAACCATATCAAATTTACTTTCTAGAAGTCCAGGTAGACAATTTAGAATATCATAAGTAATGCAATACATGCAATGAGACAGTAGTGAAGACCATACAATGAGTTGCATGTAGTCAGTTAAAGAAATCACACAAAATTTATTCAGATTATTTCAGAAAAGTGGGGGAGGACAGATAATTTTAGTTCTAAGAGCAAGGATTGCGAAACAGATTTAAATGTGTGAAGTCACAATCAATCATTTTGGACTTGAGTAACAATTAAAATAAGTCCCATGAAATCAGGCCATAATGGATGGAGTCAATATTTATCATTATCTAGTAGTTAAAGTTATCTACTTAAGCCCTTCTCAAGTGAGACGTAAATGGAACACGGACACCTACATGGTTAACAGAAAAAATACATTGCATGACAGAAAAAGTTAAGCACCCAGACTACACAGTCAGGTGTTAATGTAACTTTCTATATTTACATACCATGGGCAGTTAGGAAATGACTTGGAATTTCAGTTCTCTGTAACAAGTAGAGCTGCAACCAGTGTACACAGGTGTTATTCATGTTTGGTGGTGTTAAGTGACACAGTTTGGTATATACGAGGGTCACTCCAAAAGAAATGCACACAATTTTTTTTTTTTTTTTTTTTTTTTTTAAATCCATCTTTCATTCTACATGTTCGAAAGTTTTACAGTGTGTGCATACACCCTTTAGGAACAATATTTTCATTTCTCCACATAATTTCCCTCTATCTCAACCGCCTTATGCCATCTTGGAACCAGCGCCTGTATACCCACACGGTAAAATTCTGGACCAACCTGTTGGAGCCACTGTTTGGCAGCCTGCACAAGGGAGTCATCATCTTCAAACCTTGTTCCATGAAGAGAGTCTTTCAGTTTCCCAAAGAGATGATAATCACATGGAGCCAGGTCAGGACTGTAAGGCGGGTGTTTCAGTGTTGTCCATTCGAGTTTTGTGATCGCTTCCATGGTTTTTTGACAGACATATGGTCGTACATTGTCGTGCAGCAACAAAACATCCTGCTTTTGCCAATGTGGTCAAACACGACTCAGTCGAGATTGAAGTTTCTTCAGTGTCATCACATATGCATCAGAATTTACGATGGTTCCACCTGGAATGATGTCCACAGGCAAGAGTCCTTCGGAATCGAAAAACGCCATAGCCATAACTTTTCCAGCAGAAGGTGTGGTTTTGAATCTTTCTCTTGGGTGAATTTGCATGCCACCACTCCATTGATTGCCTCTTCATCTCTAGTGAAAAATGATGGAGCCATGTTTCATCACCTGTCACGATTCTTCCAAGAAATTCACTCCACCATTCTCGTACTGTTCCAAAAGTTCACTACATACCGTTTTCTTTGTTTCTTTGTGAGCCACTGTCAACATCCTGGGAACCCATCTGGCACAAACCTTTTTTAACGCCAACACTTTCAGTATTCTGCAAACACTTCCTTCCCCTATCCCAACATAGCATGACAATTCGTTCACTGTGATGTGATCTGTCTGCCAGCAATCACCAATTCGTTAACACTCTGCACATTGTCTGAAGTGTGTGCAGTACGAGGCCTGCCGCTGTGAGGACAATCCTCAATATTGCCGTGCCCGCTTTCATCACTTAACCTGCTTGCCCACCGACTAACTGTACTGCGATCAACAGCAGCATCTCCAAACACCTTTTTCAACCTCTTGTGGACGTTTCCCACTGTCTTGTTTTCACAGCACAGGGATTCTATGGCAGCACGTTGCTTCTGACAAACGTCAAGTGTAGCAGCCATCTTGAAGACATGCTGTGATGGCGCCTCTCACGGGAACAGGTTGAACTAAGTTTGAAAACAAGCGGGAAGGACGTATCTACACACTGTAAAGCTTACACACATGCAGAATGAAAACTGTATTTTTACAAAAATAGTGTGCATTTCTTTTGGAGTGACCCTCATATAATGGGCATGAACAGTGCCATATGACTGGTCACTGTGAAGGGCACAGAGATACCATGTATTTGGATGAGACAGCACTATCAGCACCCAACAAGGTTTGAAAAAATCCCTTCTTATGTGTCTTCATTTGGGCAGCTGGTTTAATTGTGTAATATCCATATTTGTGGAGCATTCAGATGTTACTGGCCTGATGTGGGTATGTGAGGGCAGGCAAACTTTTTGGCCAATCATGTCCGATTGCCACAAGGGAGGACTGCTTTATTTTGCACCAAGCATATCATAACCCTTCACATCTGCACCTGGCATCACAGAAGAAGTAATGGACTCCCTGGAAGCATCATCCCTCACCACTGGTTGGAGACTAGCAGCGGCTGGACTACTGAGTTACCATCCCACATACAGGTTGCCATTAGCGCAACAACACAAAAGGCTGCATCTGAAGTGGTGGTGTGACTGAAGAGCACGGACTGCTGTTGAATGGCCTAAGAACGTGTTCAGTGTTGAATCACAGTTCAGCACTACCCCAGATGACCATTTGTGAGTATGGCAGCAACCTGGGGAGATGTCCCATTCTTCCAGTGTTTTGGAGAGGCATTGTGGTGTTACTGTTGGTGTCATGGTGTGAGGGGGGCATTGGATGTGACTTCAAGTCATGGCTGGTTGTTACTGAAGAACTTGATGTTACAAAAGTATGTCACAGACATCCTGCATCCTCGTGTGACAGTATTGTGGGAAAATTCTTCAATAGGACAGTGCTTGCACACACATGGCACATATCTCTGGTAACTGTGTTACATTGAAGTACTCCTGTAGCCAGCAAGACTCTCAGATTTGCTCTCAATATAAAACGCGTGGGACCAGCTCAGATGTCAACTCCGTTCCGGTGCCAGTATCCACAATATCAAGAACCTGTTAGAACAGTTGTGCACCAGCTTGCCTCAGGAGAATATACACTCACATTATGACACCCTCCCAAACCAAATCGGTGGATGCACCCAGGCTAGAGAAGGGTTCAATGTTCTGTTGATAAATGGGCTCATATTGCCAACCCCTTTGTAAATCTGACTAAAGTTTGTAATAACTGCAATAACATCAAGTACCATCTCAAGCTGTGAGGCTTCATTTCATTTTTTCTCTCTTTCTGGGTGCTTCACTTTTTGATTACAAGCGAGTAATCTGTATGGCTCTGATGGTAGAATAGCTCGTGTTACCTTATGTGCTGTAGTAAGAAGTATATTCCACAATTACATGTTCCAACAAACAATCATTACTCATTCTCACAGAGCATTTTTAGTTATACGTGACAATATGGAACACAGAATAATGGTGTATCAGAACTGACAGAAAAAGTTCATTCCACAAATTAATTGCTTGGCTATTCAGAGATGATACCATTAATTCTACACAGTGGAAAGACAGACAGACAAGATCAACCTCATTTGCACTAGCAATAGCAAGATTGAAAGGAAATGAATTTCAGAAAGTTGTAGTACATAGCCAGGCTAGCCTACTGCAGATCTGAGATGGCACCAAAATGCTCTTTTATTTATGATAAGGGAGAAGGAGCTTTAAGAGCTCTCTGAGAACATCAACAATACTTTTGTTTACTTGTTCTCTCCATTTCTAACCATAATTGTATCACCAGTTCATCAGCTCTATTTTATGCAAGACATAATCAGGATTGATAAATCAGCAGAAATGATGATCAATGAATCCTATCCTATGTGGGTTAAATCTGAGAACATCAAAGCTTGTCAGCACAACTGTTTCAAGAATCACCAGCGTATCACTTCACCGGTATTCAACATGTTGACACTACTCAGGTGACTGTTGCATCACCAAGAATCAGCTTACACAGAGGCATTTGATTTACTATTGCCTAAAACAAGTTGCAGTCTGAAATTGGGATCAGTTCAGAGGAGGTGAAGATATTAATTCTTATGGCTAGAGTTACCTAGAACATTCTCTGAGAAATTAAAAATTTGGGACCAATTGCAAATACATTGATTACAGACACTTACACCATCACATAACAATAATTAAACAGTCATAAATGTACATCTTATTTCCCCTCACACAGTTCATTCTTTGAGAGAAGGTGATGGGAACTTATCCTTAACGAAGATTACATGGTGCCCACAATATACCCTTGCGGGGACATAGAGATAACAGATTATTGCTTGGTGAAGGCAGTCAGGAGAAAGGAAGTGGATTGCTGGAATTTACTTCAGAGTGACACTTTAGTGCTTTACAGAAATTTTATTTTATGATTTTACCAATGTTGAAAAAGACCATAAAAGCAGCATTTGGAGATTAATTGTGAATCTTGTTAAGATTTGCTGCTTGTGCTTGTATTCTGAGAGGTTTCCCAGTATTCTTGCAAAAGTGAATAATGTGAACAAAAAAGTAAGACAAATCAGACATCTGTTACAGAAAAAAAACACACCAAAACAAAATGACTTTAAAGAATTGGTATAAAAAATTTGAAAGGAATCTCAGAATGGTAACTATTTAGCTTTTGGTTGGTTGTTGTGGACAGTTACCCATTCCAACAAATGGCTCGAGTTCAAAGTCCAGGAAAAAAATTATAAGGTGATTGGTGACACGAGTCATTATGAAAAGAGGGGCAAGTTCTCGGCCAGCACATGGGCTGTCTGTCCTTTAGTAAAGAGGACTCACTCATGCAAAATGTGTCTTAGTGATATTCTTCAACCACAACATTTGTTCTTGTTGTGAAGTGCAAATATTTACATATATATTTTTTGTGGTGTTTGCATATGTATTGTTCTGCGTGTCTTGCACTATAATCATCTTTTCGAGGTTATCATGTATTGTGCCTCCTTAATTGTGTAGAAAACCCCACACATGCAAACTATCACCCATATTATCTGTTTGTGAAACATCACAAAAAATATTTACATAAATATGTGCACTTGACAACGAGAATAAATATTTGGAACATGTGCTGGCAAGCATGAAAAAACATGTAATACATGCACAAACAATGTTGACACTCGGCGGGGTGTCTGATGGGAGTGATTGTATATGGAAAATGCCTTTGTGGTTGCCCCCAGAAGCCACTGCACCAAGTGTCAACTTAGTTTGTGGATAAAGTAACTGGTGCTGTGTTTAAACCATAAACATTTGCCGCAACGTGAGCAACTGTGTCAACTAGCACTAAAAGTGGCCAACAATGAAACACATTAAAAATGGTTCAAATAATGCAAATTACGACAATCACAACAATCCCAAAGATGCACATGTGCAGTAGAGACAGTTTGGAAATGGTAGTGATTGGTCATGATACCTTTATTTGAACGAACTTAGTTACTCTCATCAGCCACCACATCTAACATCGCTTGGCAGAGGCAGGAGACAAAGATGAAATGTTCAGACGTTTCCCCATTTACCACTTCAGACGTGCTGAGTAGATGCCCTGGTGCCGAGAAACTTAACCATATAACATTTGTAACCACTACCTGATGGCTAGCACCATGACATTGTAATGTAACATCTGTCACACCAATTCTTTCCATGTGCCATTGGCAAATGGGGAAGGGAAGGGGGGGGGGCCTCAGTGGTACCAGAAGTACCCTCTGCCACACATACCTCCAGGTGGTTTGGAGGGGGGGGGGGGTACTGATGTAGATGTAGTTGTAGATGTTCTCTCAAGAGTTTAAACAATAACACAGACACCAAAATACTTATAATGAAGATACAACACAAACTCTTGTACTCTGCACATCCAGCATTACCATCAGTTCCAAGACGCAACTGCCATGTTTGTCAAGTTTCTTGAGCGAGTGGATAGATTATTAGCTAGCCATCATCTGAACAAGCCAATGTGGAGAGAAATTTTCAAATTTGAGCACAGCAAGGTCAGCAGTCATGAGGTGGCCTCGATACACAATTGGGCATACATCAAGATCAGACTGTTAGAAGATGAAGTGAAGGAGGCAATGACTTCAAAAACAGGAATCGACATCAAGATTATACAGCTTTAAAATAAATCTTGTCTCAGTTGTATGTTAACAGAAGACTTCAATTAGTAATGTCCCACAGTTAACTAATGACTCCTTTAGTAATGTTACATCTAACACATCAGAGGTAGGAGACAATACTGTTGGCAACACCACAGTGCACAGAGATAATGTAATAGGACAGCACTGCATGGAGAGGGCTGCACCAAATGCAAGCCTGACAAACTTAAAAGTTTTGAATAGTGAGCAGAGCAAGCAGAAAAGCCAAAGGGATCTGATAGACAACAAAACAAGCATGGAAAGTTGCAACAACAGCAATAACTTTAAGTGTGTAATACCATAGAGACCTGGAGATGACAAAGAGCATTCAGCAGTAATTAAGAACATTGAATGCGGCCCGATGATGAAGTATTATTAAAAATTCTTTGTTAAGTCATACTACGTCCCTTTGTTGAAGAAAGGTTCCACAAAAAAGGGAATAAAGCATCTGTTAGATTGGGGCATCATTGAAAAGGTAACCTTTGGGTACCTTCTTCAGAAACATAGCAGAATCACTAAAAACGTTTGATCAGGGCAGGTTTCTGACTCCAGGAAACTAATGAGCAATAATATTTACACTGACAAACATAAAACATAGCTGAGAAAATGAATGGAGCCACTAATAGTAGCCACTATAAGTAAAGTGCAAATGATTGTATTTAATTAAAGATTCAGTCAGTTTTAGGCAAGAGATGGGCATAAGAACTTAGCTACTATGAGCACCAGTGATAAGTAATGCACTGTGCATTTACAGCCTGTGGTAGAGGTAGTATGAAAAGTAATAACCTAGATTGCTCCATAACTGCTTGGCCAAGTTCAAGAAAATTTTAAGGTTTCATATATGATGTAAATACCAGAGAAACAACAAATAATTATGTCATACTGTAAGGCTTCTTGTGACAAAATATAATTAATTTTATAGCTGTATAAGAGGATCAAATTTATTTTGTACATTTGTATATAAAAGCAGTAAAAAAAGGAAGCGCTAAGCATGTGTAGTGTGGCAGTATTTATATACAGATGAAAACAAATATTATTATGATTATGTTAATCTGCATTCAATGGAACTGAACAGCTCCTGCATTATTAAGGTAAGAAATCAAAAAGTCTTCAGAGCTTTTGTGGACAGATTCTACTAATTTATGTTAAATGAGAATTATGAAGTACATATGTCAATCCCAGAAATTTGAAGAGGAACAAGTTCTTGTCAATTATACCAGGAGAAAATGTTTTAAGAGTAAAGGAGGCCACTCACTGAAAAACGCTCACACATGCGCTTGCCCTTACTCTGTAAGCTAGTAAGTTTTCTGCTTTTTTTGTGTGTGTCTGTTGGTGACTCATGCTTCCACTTGTTGGTAAGTAGTCTCACTTGCTTCTAAAGTATTTACATTCAACCAAAACTTTCCCACTATACAACAACAGGGGAAAAAGTTGTTAGTCTATTCCCTGTACTTCCTGCCAGCAGCTTGGAGATAAAACATGAGCAATGTGCAGCTTAGGCTAGTCTCAACCCTACTCTTATCAACAGTGGTGCCACTTGCTGTCCAGGTCACTGCCATCACAAACACCTGCAACTAACCCACAACTGAAACCACTTTCACTGTCCCTGGAGAGCTATCATCATTTGTGAAAAATCCTGCAGACTTCTCACAATTTTCAATGTATGTTTCAGAAGAATATTAAGTATTCTTTATTCCACAGTACAGAAAATGATTTAACTTTAAATTGTGTAATATAAGACAAAATTATTAAGAATTAATATAAGTTGTTGTTACATTTCAGATTCTGATAGTCTTGTGTAAAATGTTGTTTATTTTAAAAATATTATGGCTTCTTTAATATGTTTCACGGAAAGGGGCTTCAAAGTGGCTGTGTGAGGAGTCCCAGTGTTCTCAAAGTGCTCTTCTGTAAACAATGATTTGTTTAATTTATAATCTCATAACATTTGTTTAATACTGTGTACTGAGTGATAATACATACTGAGATGCAAAAGTCATGGGATATCTCCTATTGTCACGTTGAACCACCACCTACCTGGAATAGCGCAGCAATGTGCCATGGCATGGCCTCAAGTTGTTGGAAGTCCCCTGCAGAAGTAATGAGCCATGCTGCCTCTACAGCCATCCATAATTGCGAAAGTGTTGCTGGTGCAGGATTTTGTGCATGAACTGACCTCTTCATTATGTACCATAAATGTTCGATGGGACACATGTCAGGTGATCTGGGTGGCCAAATCATTTGTTCAAACTGTCCAGAATGTTCTTCAAACCAATCACAAGCAGTTGTGGCCCAATGACATGGTGCACTGTCACCCATAAGAATTCAACATTGTTTGGGAACATGAAGTTCATGAATGGCTGCAAATAGTCTGCAAGTAGCCAGACATAACCATCTCCAGTCAACGATCAGTTCAGTTGGAACAGAGGATGCAGTCCATTGCATGTAAACACAGCCCACACCATTATGGTGCCACCAGCAATTTGCACAGTGCCTCGTTGGCAACTTCGGTCCATGGCTTTGTGTGGTCTGCGCCACACTTTAACACTACCATCAGCTGTTACCAACTGAAATCAGGAATCATCATCATCAGACCAGGCCACTGTTTTCCAGTCTTCTTCGGTCCAACCGATATGGTAATGAGCCCAGGAGATGCGCGGCAGACAATGTTGTGCTGTTACCAACATCACTCGCATCAGTCGTCTGATGGCACAGCTCATTAATGCCACATTTTGTCACACTGTTCTAATGGATATGTTCATTTATGTCCCACATGGTTATTTCATACAGTGCTGCTTGTCTATTAGCACTGACAACCCTCTGCAAATGCCGCTTCTCTCAGTCGTTAAGTGAAGGCTGTTGGCCACTGTGTTGTCCATGATGAGAAGTAATGTCTGAAGTTTGGTATTCTCAGCACACTCTTGACACTGCGGATCTCGGAATATTGAATTCCCTCAGTTTCTGAAATGGATTGTCCCATGTGTCTAGCTCCAACTACCATTCTGCATTCAAAGTCTGTGAATACCCATCACGCAGCCATAATCATAATCATGTTGAAAACATTTTTACATCAATCAGCTAAGATAAATGACAGCTCTGCCAATGCACTGCCTTTTTATACCTCATGTATGCGATACTACCACCATCTGCATTTGCGTATATTGCTTTCCCATTACTTTTGTCACCTCAGTGTAAGTTCAGTTCATGTTCATAAACTTAACTGCAGTGAAATTCAGTTATTGTGCCAGAGAAAGGAGTGTGGAAGTTATATGGTTTGGTTATTCATTTAAATGTCGCAAGTACTGTAGAAATGTGAGGCAACATTTCTTGCCATTTGGCACAATTTAGGGCAGTTTGGGGAGAGACAGAAATATGATACAGCATCATACAGAACAGCCTTGCAGAGGAATACAAGGGACGTTTGAAAAGTCCGTGCAAAAATAAAAACTACTTACATGTTTGGGGTGAACCTTTTGTATTTTTTGACATAGTCTCCTTTTAGACTTATACACTTTGTCCAATGCTGTTCTAATTTGTTGATTCCTTCTGAATAATAGCAACTGTCCAAGTCGGCAAAATAGCTGTTAGTTGCTGCAATCACCTCCTCATTTGAATAAAATCTTTGTCCCACCAGCCATTTCTTCAAATTGGGGAACAAATAGTAGTCCAAGGGAGGCAAGTCTGGAGATAGGGGAGAATGTGAAACGAGTTGGAATCCTATTTCCAATAATTTTGCGACTACAACTGCTGAGGTGTGTGCTGGTGCATTGTCGTGATGGAAAAGGGACTTTTTTGCGGTCCAATCTCCGGCGTTTTTCTTGCAGCTCTGTTTTCAAAAAGTCCAATAACCATGAATAATATGCACCTGTAATAGTTTTACCCTTTTCCAGATAGTCGATGAGGATTATCCCTTGCGAATCCCAAAAGACAGTCGCCATAACCTTTCCGGCCAAAGGCAGATTCTCCCTTGGTAACCCATTGTTTAGATTGTTGTTTGGTCTCAGGAGTATAGTAATGTATCCATGTTTCATCCACAGTGACGAAACGACACTAAGTCCTGTAGATTCTTCCTGAACAGCTGCAAACCATCCTTGCAACACTTCACACGATTCCATTTTTGGTCAAGTGTGAGCAATCGCGGAACCCATCTTGCGGATAGCTTTCTCATGTCCAAATGTTTATGTAAAATATTATGTACCTGTTCACTCAAGATGCCCACAGTACTAGCAATCTCACACACATTAACTCTTCTGTCATCCATCACCATATCATGGATTTTATCAATGATTTCTGGAGTCTTAACCTCCACAGGGCGTCCAGAACGTTCAGCATCACTTGTGCCCATATGGCCAGTCTGAAAATTTTGAAACTACTTATAAACTGTTCTAATCAAAGGTGCAGAGTCACTGTAATGTTTAACAAGCTTCTCTTTAGTCTCCTGAGGCATTTTGCCTTTCATAAAGTAATGTTTAGTCACTACACGAAATTTTTTCATCCTGTTTTTGACAATCACTCGAGTTCCTTGATTCACACGAATGCCAAACACAAAGAAATAGACCAATATGGCTGAAACTTTGTGTGTATTCTTTCCAAAGATGCTACTAACTAAACATGACCTCAATACGTGCTGGTGCTGCCATCTCTCGGACTTTGCATGAACTTTTCAAATGCCCCTCGTACTTTCGCTGATGTGAAGGCTGTGCATAGAAAATGCAAGGCAACACCTACCTTGGAAGGATGAACTCTATCAGGCCCTCAGCTGTCATCTGTTCGCATCTCTGGAGTGGTAAATTATATATTTAGCTTTTCCTTGTTTCCCTAGTAGTATATTTCTTGAATTTCATGCGTTTTTCTATTTAAGAGGTTTGATCTTGCCTTTTCAACTATAAGTTTAATTTCAGGCAGTCTGTAGCACAATTTTCAACTCTCCTGAACAGTCAGCTACACAGCTCAGTAAGGAATCAGCATCCACTGGTAACATGTTAGGAGGATGGGAAGTTGCACATCTAGGTTTGTGTCTGCTCTGAGTTTACTTCTTCAGTTAGTCTTGCTAGGATGGGTAGGATGTGTTTACGGTGTGTGCGGACGCAGGAGGAGCTGGCTGGAGTTTGCGAACAGCTGAATGCACATTTGGCTATGGTCAGATGCCTTCAGACTGCTGACTTGACATGTAGCAGTGGCAGAGAATCTGGTATGTTACATGGGACACGCCAGGTGTCACTTGGTTTGTCCATGGGTTACATTGCCAAGAAGCCTCCTAACATACCCGATGTGGTGAATCCACCCTCACAGCAGGATGGGTGGTGGGTGGTAATGCTTTCATGTCACCCAAGATGGAGGCAGCTGTCCATCTGACCTCACCAATTCACCTTGTTAGTGAACATGTGGCTGTTCCTTCAGCAGGGCCCAAGCAAGCACATGTCAGCAGGGGTTTGCTAGTTATCGGCAGATCCACTGATAGGCACATTATGGAGCCCATGAGGAAGATAGCATTCAGGGCTGGAAAGGAAGCCAGTATACACTCTGTAGGTCTGCTGAGGGGACCACATCTGAGATGTGGAGGCAGCCTTACCTGCAGCTATCCAAGTGTGCTGGGTGCAGTCATCTGCAAGTTATGGCTCACATTGGCAAAATAATGTCTGTCGCATGGGTTCTGAGGCCATCCTCAGTTCATACAGGCTGCTGGCCTTGCACACATGGTGCAGGCACAGCTCTCAATTTGCTGCATTGCTCCCAGAGGCGATAGGGGTACCAAAGGCTTCATCGACTCTGTCATGGTCTTGGTTGCAGAGGTCTGGACCTGTGTTACCCTTGACAGATTTTTTGGTTTGGTTTGGAGATTAAAGGGGCTAAACTGTGTGGTTATCAATCTCTTTTTTCCTTAGTCACACAGGTCTCAGATTAAGACCATACCCCAAAGGAATCCTATCGCTTTAAGTCTGGTGAAGGAACAAACTGAGTAAAGCTGTATGTGTAATCACACTGAAGAAGAAAACTAAAGTATCAAGCCAAAGATTGAAATCATTAATGAGAAGGAAAATGGTGTTAAAAGCAATACAGCACATGGCCTTCGCTCGCTTGATCACAAGAATAAAAAATGATGAACCAGTCATTTAGCAGCACCATAAAATTCCCAGCCTAAAAACCCAAGATAAGAGAAACACAGATGGTGAAAAGACTAACACCAACTCAAAAAGACAGTACCAGAGTGGGCGAGGAAGAGTTATAATGCAGGTAGGGTGAAGGCCTGGGAGAGAAGGCCACTTGCCCACCCTTAGATTGAGTGATAAAAACACCCCTCTCAAAATGGTTCAAATGGCTCTGAGCACTATGGGACTCAACATCTGAGGTCATCAGTCCCCTAGAAATTAGAACTACTTAAACCTAACTAACCTAAGGACATCACACACATTCATGCCCAAGGCAGGATTCGAACCTGGGGCTGTAGTGGTCGCGCGGTTCCAGACTGAAGCACCTAGAGCCGCTCGGCCACACCGGCCGGCTCACCCCTCTCAAACAAAACTTAAAACTAGACCAGCCATTGAGGCATTGTCACCTAAAACCATAGGTAGCGCATCAGGAAGGTTAATAGTCCATCTCAGGGTGGCTAAATTTGGATGTCCAACAAAATGTGGACCACCACACATTCATCACCTCCTTTACCAAATGTAACTTGTTTGGCAAAGTCAGAGAGTGCCATTCCATATTCCAGAGCCCAAAACTTTTCAGCATAATACCAATCTAAGATCGTGTTACAGTATGCCAACCTCCGGACACTGTTTACAAGTAGCCTCTTCGGCTAGCCTGTCGGCAAGTCCTATTTCCCGGGATTCCAACATGTCCCAGGGTCCACATGAAGACCACTGACTGCACCCATTGTTCAACGATGTAAACAGACTCTTGGATGGCCATTACCAATGGATGGTGAGGCTACCACTTGTAGAGAGCTTGTGAGGTGCTCAAAGATTCGCTACAAAAGAGGAAGGACTCTCCAGCACAGAAGCGGATTTGCTCAAGAGTGCAAGAGATGGCTACCAGCTCTGCAGTGAAAACACTGTAGCCATCTGGCAAGGACTGTTGAGCAGCATGTCCTGCATGAGCATGAGAAAACTGAACATGACCATCATCCAACGAGCCATTAGTGTAAACTACCTCTGAATCCTGGGAAGTGTCAATAAGAGAGAGAAACGGATGGCAGAGGGCTACAGGGTGAACTGAGTCTTTTGGGACCTGTGAGAGGTCTAGGCAAAGCTGTGCTCAAGGTATACACCATGAAAGTGTACGTGAGTGGACCTGGAGGAGATGTGGTAGAGGGAAAGTCTCGAGTTCAGTGAGAAGGGAACGGACACAGACGGCAATTGTAATCCTCGACCTGGGCCACTGCTGCAGGAGATGGATCGCTGTGTCAGGGAAAAGGAGATGGCAATTTGGATGTTTAGATGAGCTACAAATATGTGCAGCCTAACTGGTGAGCAGTTGTTGTCACCTGATCCGCAATTGACGAACCCACGAGTAGGCTGTTTACTGGGCTCATACAGAAAGCTCCCATAACAAGTCAAACTCCACAGTGGTAAATAGGTCCAGCATCCCCAATGCAGAGCCATATGCCAGGCTCCCATACTCGTGAAAGGATTGTACAAGGACCTTTTACACCTGCAACAGTGTAGGGTGACCTGCACCCCAGTTGGTATGACTCAGGCATCTAAGAATGATAGGTGCTGCCAGCAGTTTTGCTTAAGCTGATGAATATGGGGAAGCCAATTTAAGCAGACATCAAAAACCTGTCCTAAAAAGTGATAAGAGAGTACTTCATTAAGCAGATGGCCATCATGATGAAGTTGTGGTTGTAGGTGGACTGTAAGACAGAAACAGTTGGTGGCTGAAAACTGAAAGCCGTGGGTGAGGGGCCACGACTGCACCTTTTGGATGGCTCCCTGCAGTCAATATTCAGCCACATCAATAGCAGATGAGCAAAAACTGTGGAATGCTTCATGATTTTGTGCGTGATCTTTGCGCAGGGCCATGCTAATCTTTTCTGTGTCGTTCCTGTTGTAGTATATGTACCACCGAAGCAAGTACCCTTGATAGGTCAGGGGTGTACTACAGAAAGGAAGCAGCTACTCGGGCAGCGGACTACTAGTGGACTGCACATTGGGTTTCCTTAGGCTAGGTGATATTTTGAGGTACTCTGATGAACACTCACCAGTTGATATTCAGATAGTGAAATCAGACTGCATTCACAATGAATGCACTTCAACTGTCAAAATTTTATTAGTAAACTGTTGAAGTATTCATTACAAAGTTCCCAAATTTACTGCCCTCCAGGAAAGTTCTCGCAGTCAAATTATTCTTGTGACAGAGAGCTGGCTGAAACCCAAAATAGAAAGTTCTGAGATATTTTGTGAGTAATGGAACATATATCGGAAAGGTAGATTATATGCCACAGGAGGCAGAGTGTTCATTGCAGATGACAAAAATATTTTCACTATTGAGGACAATGTTAAGTGTCACAGTGAAGTTATCTGGTCATGTATAACATGCCTAGATGAAATCGAGTTAATTGCTGGATGCTTTTACCCGCCATGTGATTCTGCTGTGACAGTTCTAGTGTCATTTAAAGCAAGTTTACAGTCAGTAGTGCACAAATCACCAGATCATGCAATACTAGCAAGTATAGACTGGGATACCTACGGATTCATTACAGGGGGTACAAATAGACAATCTTTCAAAGTACTTTTGAACACATTCTTCAAAAACTGTCTTGAGCAGCTAGTTCGGCAGTCCACACACAATGGAAATACACTACTGGGTATTAAAATTACTACACCAAGAAAAAATGCAGATGATAAACGGGTATTCATTGGACAAATATATTATACTAGAACTTACACGTGATTACACTTTCACGCAATTTAGGTGCATAGACCCTGAGAAATCAGTACCCAGAACAACCACCTCTGGCCGTAATAACAGCCTTGATACGCCTGGGCATTGAGTCAAACAGAGCTTGGATGGCGTGTACAGGTACAGCTGCCCATGCAGCTTCAACACGATATCACAGTTCATCAAGAGTAGTGACTGGCGTTTTGTGATGAGCCAGTTGCTCGGCCACCATTGACCAGACATTTTCAATTAGTGAGAGATCTGGAGAATATGCTGGCCAGGGCAGTAGTCGAACATTTTCTGTATCCAAAAAGGCCCGTACAGGACCTGCAACATGCGGTCGTGCATTATCCTGCTGAAATGTAGGGTTTTGCAGGGATCGAATGAAGGGTAGAGCCACGGGTCGTAACACATCTGAAATGTAACGTCCACTGTTCAAAGTGCTGTCAATGCGAACAAGAGGTGACCGAGACATGTAACCAATGGCACCCCATACCATCATGCCGGGTGATGACGAATACATGCTTCCAATGTGCGTTCATTGTGATGTCGCCAAACACAGATGTGACCATCATGATGCTGTAAACAGAACCTAGATTCATCCGAATAAATGACGTTTCGCCATTCGTGCACCCAGGTTTGTCGTTGAGTACACCATCGCAGGCGCTCCTGTCCGTGATGCAGCGTCAAGGGTAACCGCAGCCACGGTTTCTGAGCTGATAGTCCATGCTGCTGCAAATGTCATTGAACTGTTCATGCAGATGGCTGTTGTCTTGCAAACGTCCCCATCTGTTGACTCAGGGATCGAGACATGGCTGAACGATCCATTACAGCCATGCGGATAATATGCCTGTCATTTCAACTTCTCCTCCTTACAAGAGACATTTCACCAGGTAACGTCGGTCAACTGCTGTTTGTGTATGAGAAATCGGTTGGAAACTTTCCTCATGTCAGCACGTTGTAGGTGTCACCACCGACGGCAACCTTGTGTGAACGCTCTGAAAAGCTAATCATTTGCATATCACAGCATCTTCTTCCTGTCAGTTAAATTTCGCATCTGTAGCAGGTCATCTTCGTGGTGTAGCAATTTTAATGGCCAGTAGTGTATCTTACACCTTGTAGCTACAAACAGGCTGGACCTTACTGATGGCATCAGCATAAAGAGGGGGATTAATTACGATGGTATCATAGCAACTAAGGTTACAAAAGTTAAGAAAACAGTCAAGAGGCTAGAAGAATGGTTCTGTTAGAAGAGTAGATATGCAGTTGTTAGACAATGAACTGACATCATTTAGTTCCAATATGACAGACAGAGGAATTATGGGCAAATTCTAAACAGATTGTACATCGTGTTCTGGAGAAATATGTGCAATTAAGGACAGAAAAGACCTATCTTTGTTTAACTATGAAATTCAGAAAATGTTGAGGATGCAAAGGCTGTTGTGCTCTCGGTTCAAAAGGGAATGCACAAATGATGACAGGCAAAGGTCACTGGAGATTTGTGCATTGGTGGAAAGATCTATTTATAAAACCAACAACAACAACAACAACCACCACCACCACCACCACCACCACCACCACCACCACCACCACCACAACTTAGCAAAAGATATGGCCGAGAAACTGAGGAGGAGGAGATTAGTGTTTAACGTCCCGTCGACAACGAGGCCATTAGAGACGGAGCGGAAGCTCGGGTGAGGGAAGGATGGGGAAGGAAATCGGCCGTGCCCTTTCAAAGGAACCATCCCGGCATTTGCCTGAAGCGATTTAGGGAAATCACGGAAAACCTAAATCAGGATGGCCGGAGACGGGATTGAACCGTCGTCCTCCCGAATGCGAGTCCAGTGTGCTAACCACTGCGCCACCTTGCTCGGTCCGAGAAACTGAGAAAATTCTGGTTCTATGTACAGTTGATAAGTGGATCTAAGACTTCCATAGAGTCACTTATTGACCTGCCTAGTGTTGCACTACAAGATAGCAAAACAAAAGCCTAAGTTTTAAATTTCATCTTTATGAAATCATTCATGCAGGAGAATTGTACAAGCAAACTGTCATTTGACCATCACACAGTCCTGTATGAATGAAATAGTAATAAGCATCACTGGTGAAGAGAAACAGCTGAAGGAGTTGAAAAATAAAATAAAATAAAAAAAAGTATAAGTTGCCAGATATGGATGGAATCCTAATTCAGTTTTACAATGAGTACTCTATGGCATCGGCCCCTAACTTAGCTTGCTTTTACAGAAAAAATTTCTCACCCTGGACAAAGTCCCAAGTGATTGGAAAAAAAAGGCAGGTGACTTTTGCATATAATACGGGTAACAGAATGGACCGGCAAAATTACAGATCAATGTCCTTAACATTGGTTTGCTGCAGATTTGTAGAACATATTCACAGTTCAAATATAATAAACTTCTGTGAGATCAAAAAGCTTAGAAAGCATTGCTCGTGGGAAACTTGGCATGGCCTTTTCTCACATGACAATGTGAACTATAGATGAATGGTGTAGGTAAAAGGCATAAGGCAGATCCCATATTTCTAGATTTCCAAAACGCAGTTGACACAGTGCCCCTCTGTTGACCAATAACAAAGGTACAAGCTTAAGGAATACGTTCCTGATATGTGAGTGGCTCCAAGACTTCTTAAGTAATAGAACCCAGTACGTTGTCCTTGATGATTAGTGTTTAGACTCGAGGGCATCATTAGATAGTATCAGAAGTTCCATGCGGCTTTTCACGGATGATGCTGTAGTATACAGAGAACTTGCAGAATTAGAAAATTGTAGCGAAATGCAGGAAGATCTGCAGCGGATAGGCACTTGGTGCAGGGAGTGGCAACTGACCGTTAACATAGACAAATGTAATGTACTGCGAATACATAGAAAGAAGGATCCTTTATTGTATGATTATATGATAGCGGAACAAACACTGGTAGCAGTTACTTCTGTAAAATATCTGGTAGTATGCGTGCGGAACAATTTGAAGTGGAATGATCATATAAAATTAATTGTTGGTAAGGCGGTTACCAGGTTGAGATTCATTGGGAGAGTTCTTAGAAAATGTAGTCCATCAACAAAGGTGGCGGCTTACAAAACACACGTTCGACCTATACTTGAGTATTGCCCATCAGTGTGGGATCCGTACCAGATCGGGTTGACGGAGGAGATAGAGAAGATCCAAAGAAGAGCGGCGCGTTTCGTCACAGGGTTATTTGGTAACCGTGATAGTGTTAAGGAGATGTTTAACAAACTCAAGTGGCAGACTCTGCAAGAGAGGCGCTCTGCATCGCGGTGTAGCTTGCTCGCCAGGTTTCGAGAGGGTGCGTTTCTGGATGAGGTATCGAATATATTGCTTCCCCCTACTTATACCTCCCGAGGAGATCACAAATGTAAAATTAGAGAGATTAGAGCGCGCACAGAGGCTTTCAGACAGTCGTTCTTCCCGCGAACCATACGCGACTGGAACAGGAAAGGGAGGTAATGATAGTGGCACGTAAAGTGCCCTCCGCCACACACCGTTGGGTGGCTTGCGGAGTATAAATGTAGATGTAGATGTAGAGTGTCCCAGGGTAGTGAGATAGGACTGCTGTTATTTTCTATATACGTAAATGATCTGGTGGACAGGCCAAGCAGCAGTCTGTGGTTGTTTGCTGTGGATGCAATGGTGTATGGGAAGGTGTCCAAGTTGAGTGACTGTAGGAGGATACAAGATTTATTTTATTTTATTTACATGTCAAGTTCCGTAGGACCAAATTGAGGAGCAAATCTCCAAGGTCATGGAACGTGTCAGTACATGAACTTACAACATAAAAGTAATAACAGATAAAAATAAATGTTCATGAACCTGAAAGAAAATCAGTCCATAAGTTTAAGCAAACGCTATCAGCAATACAATGAGAATCAGCTTAATTTTTCAAGGAAGTCCTCAACAGAATAGAAGGAGTGACCGATGAGGAAACTCCTCAGTTTCAATTTGAAAGCGCGTGGATTACTGCTAAGATTTTTGAATTCGAGTGGCAGCTTATTGAAAATGGATGCACACCTTTTTGCACAACAGTTAAGGAAGTCCGATCCAAATGGAGGTTTGATTTCTGCCGAGTATTAACCAAGTGAAAGCTGTTTATTGTTGGAAATAAACTAATATTGGTAACAAGACACGACAATAAGGAATATACATATTGAGAGGCCAATGTCAAAATACCCAGACTCGTGAACAGAGGTCAAAATGATGTTCATGAACTCACACCACTTATTGCCCAAACAGCCCGTTTCTGAGCCAAAAATATCCTTCTAGAATGGGAAGAGTTACCCCAAAACATAATACCATACGACATAAGTGAATGAAAATAAGCAAAGTAGACTAATTTACATGTCGAAGTATCACTTACTTTCGATACCATTCGAATAGTGAAAATGGCAGTATTAAGTCTTTGAACAAGATCCTGAATGTGGGCTTTTCACGATAGCTTACTATCTATCTGAACACCTAGGAATTTGAACTGTTCAGTTTCACTAATCATATGCCCATTCTGAGAGATTAAAACTTCAGGTTTTGTTGAATTGTGTGTTAGAAACTGAGTCTTACTGTGATTTAACGTTAGTTTATTTTCTACAAGCCATGAACTGAGGTCATGTACTGCACTACTTGAAACTGAGTCAATGTTGCACACAACATCCTTCACTACCAAGCTAGTGTCATCAGCAAACAGAAATATTTTAGAGTTACCCATAATACTAGAGGGCATATCATTTATATAAATAAGGAACAGGAGCGGCCCCAACACTGATCCCTGGGGCACCCCCCACTAGACAGTACCCCACTCAGATCCCACATCACAGCTGTTATCAACATTGTGAATAATGACCTTTTGCTGCCTGTTGCTAAAGTAAGAGGTGAACCAATTGTGAGCTACTCCCCTTATTCCGTAATGGTCCAATTTATGGAGCAATATTGTGAGATCAACACAGTCAAATGCCTTTGTTAAATCAAAAGATACGCCAAGCGTTCGAAACTTTTTGTTTAGCCCACCCAGTACCTCACAGAGAAAAGAGAATATAGCATTTTCAGTTGTCAAACAAGTTCTGAAGCCGAACTGTACATTTGATAGCAAATCGTGTGATATAAAATGATCAATTAACCTTACATACACAGCCTTTTCGATAACTTTTGCAAACACTGATGGCATAGAAATAGGTCTTCCTTTTTATAAAGCGGCTTTACTACTGAGTACTTTAATCGCTCAGGAAACTGACCATTCCTAAAGGAAAAATTACAAATATGGCTAAATACAGGGCTAACATGTGCAGCACAGTACTCTAATATTCTACTAGACATTCCATCATAACCATGAGAATCCTTAGTCTTCAGTGATTTAATTATTGACTCAATCTCCCTCTTGTCTGTATCACAGAGGAGTATTTCAGACGTCAATCTCGGAAAGGCATTTGCTAAGAAATTTATATGATTTCCTGTAGAAACTAAATTTTTATTTAATTCACCAGCAATACTCAGAAAATGGTTGTTAAATACTGTACATATATCTGATTTATCAGTAACAGAAATATTATTACTGTGAACTGACTTTATATCATCAACCTTGTGCTGCTGACCAGACACTTCCTTCACAACTGGCCATATGGCTTTAATTTTATCCTGTGAGTTAGCTATTCTATTTGCATACCACATACTTTTTGCCTTGCTAATAACATTTTTAAGCACCTTACAATACTGTTTGTAATGGGCTACCGTAGCTTGATTGTGACTACTTCTAATATTTTGGTATAATTCCTGCTTTGTTCTACATGATATCCTTACCGCACTAGTCAGCTTTCCATTACTGCTAGTACCCCGTTTAGAATGTTCTAATGGGAAGCAACTCTCAAAGAGCATGAGAAATGTGTTATGGAAAGCATTGTATTTATCATCTATATTATCGGCACTATAAACATCTTGCCACTCTTGTTCGTCGACAAGTTTTGAAAAACTCTCTATTCAAATGGTTCAAATGGCTCTGAGCACTATGGGACTTAACTTCGGAGGTCATCAGTCCCCTAGAACTTAGAACTACTTAAACCTAACCAACCTAAGGACATCACACACACATCCATGCCCGAGGCAGGATTCGAACCTGTGACCGTGGCGGTCACGCGGTTCCAGACTGAAGCGCCTAGAAAAGCACGGCCACACCGGCCGGCAAACTCTCTATTGCTGTTGGATTAACTTTCCTACGTAGTTTGTAATTAAATACGATGTTGATTTGAGTACAAAAACCTTTTAATGTTAAAATTTGTGCATCATGGTCTGAAAGGCCATTGACCCTTTTAATAACAGAATGCCCATCTAGTAATGAAGAATGAATAAAAATATTGTCTAAGACTGTGCTACTGTTCCCCTGCACCCTAGTCGGAAAAAACACAGTTTGCATCAGATCATATGAATTTAGGAGATCTACCAACATCCTTTTTCTTGCACAATCATGTACAAAATTAATATTGAAGTCACCACATATAACTACTTTCTGGTACTTCCTACAAAGTGAATCAAGAACCCTCTCTAGCTTAAGCAAAAATGCTCTGAAGTCGGAGTTAGGAGACCTATAAACAACAGCAATTAGAAGTTTAGTTTTACCAGATTTAACTAATGCTGCACAACTTTCAAATATCTGTTCAGTGCAGTGTCGTGATACGTCTATGTACTCAAATGAAATACTGTTTTTTACGTACAGAGCCACTCCCCCACCCCGCAAGGAACTCCTTGAGAAACAGCCAGCTAATCTGTAGCCTGGTAAAGAAAGCCTCTGAATTATCAAATTATTTAAGTGGTGCTCTGATATACCAATAATTTCAGAGTTAACATCAATTAGCAGTTCACTAACTTTATCTCTAATGCCTCTTATATTTTGATGAAATATGCTAATTCCTTCTATACTTGGAAACCTTACATCCTCTGGAGGTGAGCCCTTAGTTAGAGGCACTTCCTTTAAGCAGGTATACCTATCAGCTGACTTCAGTCTAAAAAAGGTGCAGCTCTAACACCAACTACTACAGGAATTTTTCCACGAGAGATACCACCACCACCACCACCACCACCACCACCACCACCACCCACTACACTGTCACCTACAAGCTTAGCCAGCCTCCCCTTCCCATACCTATTGAGGTGCAGGCCATGCCTAGTGAAACCCCATCTACTGATAGACCCAACTGGCACCACTGAGATGTGATCCATGCCCTTTGCCATCAACACCCTCCCCAGCCCCACATTAACGTGCCTAACAGCCGCATTAGGGTGAGGCCGATCATGACGCTGAAACAGTTGCACGAAATACACATTAGTGCCACCAGTTTGAGTAGCTATCTTAACCAGGTCACCACTGACATATTCCCCATCCCTATCGAGACTGTTCCCTGCTCCACCCACTATCACTACCTGATCCTCTTTCGTAAAATTCTTACATAACTCCCCTATGCTTTCAGTCACCTGATCCAACCCTGCACTAGGCTTCACAATGCTGGTGACCTGGTACTCACTCCCCAACACTTCCTCCAACTGCTGGCCCACACCTCTACCGTGGGAACTACCTAGCAGCAGAACCTTCTTTCTGTTAGACTTTGCAACTAACCTAGGCCTCCTAATTGCTGAGGACTGCTGCAAGTTACCTACATCTACGGCTACACGAGGCTCCTCTCCACTCAACTCTGACAATTGGTCGTATCTATTGCATGTATGCAAAGTAAAACTATTTGAATACCTCCTCTTCCTAGCTACCTTCTTGCCAACTGCCAGTTCCCATTCCCCACCAACCTTCACCGTCCTCAACCTATCTAGTTCCTCCTTTGTGCATTGTAACTGCACCCGAAGGGCACAGATCTTACGCTCCTGCCCCTCTATTAACTTGTTTCTACTACAGATTCTACATTCCCAGGAGAGGATCTCCCTAAAATGACCACTGGCTTCCCCACTGCATCCCCCCCAATGAAAATACTTTGAACAAATCCCACACCGTAATCCACTACTCACAAACCTACGACAGAGCCCACACTTTTCACTCATGGTAAAAATTTTACAGTTACTGAAAAAACTATATGTCTACATTACCAAAGTTAGTTACACCAGTAGAACCATTTAAGAACTAACAACAATGGTCTCGAAATTCTCTGCCTACTAAGAAAGCAGCTACTTGTATTAATACTATTACAACACAGCCAATACCAATACCAGCAAAACTTCATAAAATTATTAGCTGAAACCAAAAAATTAAAACGACCACTGTAACACTAAGCAAAGTTAAAACACTAAATGAAAATTTTACTGAAACATTTCACTAGAAAGAATAATAAATGTCAGTTGAAAACTAAAGCACGAAATTTACTAAATGACTTCAACACACTGAAAACTCTATAAAACACAGCGAGCGAACGATTACAAAAGTTTATTAAGTCGTTATTTCACCACAAACGGAACACAACACTGCTGAAATCTATTAAATTTAATAACTGTATTACAGAGCACAAGTAAGTTTGTCAGTACTTAGCTTATATCCGCTACAGCTGCAGTGCACGCCGCAAAATAACTTGGACAAAATTTTTAGTTGGTTTGATGAATGGCATATAGCTCTAAATTTAGAAAAATGCATGTTAATGCAGATGAGTAGGAGAAACAAATCAGTAATGCTTGGATACAGCATTAGAGTGTCCTGCTTGACACAGTCATATCATTTTAATATCACGGCGTAATTTTGCAAACTGATATGAACTTGAATGAGTGTGTGGGGACTGAGGTAGGGAAGGTGAATGGTCAACTTCAGTTAATTGGGAGAATTTTAGAATAGTGTGGTTCATCTGTGAAGGAGACCACATATATAGGACACTAGTGCAACTCATTGTTGAGTACTGTTTGAGTGTTTGGGAACTGCATCAGATCAGATTAAAGGAAGACACTGAAGCAATTCAGAGTTGGGCTGCTAAATTTGTTACTGGCAGGTTCAAACAACACGCAAGTATTATGGGAATGTTTTAGAAACTCTAACAGAAATCCCTTGGTTCAAGGTGACATACTTTTTGAGCAACATTACAGAGAAAATTTAGAGAACTGGCATTTGAATCTGACTGCACAACGATTCTGCTGCCACCAACGTACATTTCACTTAAGGAGCACAAATATAGGATGCAAGAAACCAACACTTATAAAGAGGCATATAGAAAGTTGTGTTTGCCTTGGTCTACTTGTGAGCACAACAAGAAAGGAAATGACTAGTAGTGGTACTCCCCACAGTATAGGATATGTAGGTAGATGTAGATAAAAAGCAGCAGTCCAGGAGTAGGGAGAAAATAGTGCACACATTTAAAATGTAATTGCATCAAAAAAGAAAGGACATGGTTAGCCTACAAACATGGACATGGTTAGCTTAAAAACAGGCATGCTACCTCAGCCTCCAGATTCTTTGCAGGGCACTGCATATATAGTGAACCTTGCCAACAGCTTACCGTCCACCTTTACTGTGCAGCAGTACTACGCCACCATTCTAAGTGCAGTATGTGTCTCTGATTCATTGGGCAGGTGTTATCAGTTTCCACACCACTTCTGTAATGCATTTACGTGAGCCACAGCTACTATTTATTCACATTTTGAAACTCAAGTCAACTGAAAATGATCATGAGAGCCAATTAACTATGATCAGTGAACCCTGTGATTGCAATTTGTAACTGAGTAAGTGCTCAAATAATGCAGCAGTTTGGCACAGTATATATTAAAGTCTCAGGCGGCAGTAACAACAGCACAAAATCAGGTTTCTTTTACTAAGAGTTGTGTGGTAGTTTGATGTGTTCCATGCCTACCCTTAAATCGTGTAGCAGTGTATCAGAAAGGGGGGCACCTCTCTGGCACCATTACTGACTGCGATA
Source organism: Schistocerca cancellata (assembly GCF_023864275.1). NCBI lineage: Eukaryota > Metazoa > Arthropoda > Insecta > Orthoptera > Acrididae > Schistocerca > Schistocerca cancellata. Next base: position 440,803,626 of record NC_064629.1, on the reverse strand, counting down.
GCTTCCTTGCTCTGGTGCTCGCATTTACAGGGTGTCCCATTTATCCTGACCACCCTAAATAACTGTTTGTCCAGATGCAAATTACAAAATGTTTCAAACAAATGTTCTTTAGCCAAAAGGGGGACATCAGTCAGCATGATTGCCTTCATTGTAGCCTTGTTTTTTACAAAGATATGAACTGCGGTATGACTTTTTTAAATGGTGCCCTGTATTTTTTATTCAGTAATTCATTTCCTCTCCTAAAGAACTATTCAAAAATGTATCACAGAGTACCATTCACTGAAACACACCATTATTAATTACGTAACACAACACTGACATTGACTCTCCCAGTGCTTAGTGCTTAGAGCAGGTACTCAGGATAATGCAACACATCCACAGGCTGACGTTGGCGGAGGACAAATGTAAACATAAGTAGAATGTACACCCTTTATTCCTTATTCCGTCAACCATCATCAGTTGAACAGTTGTGTGAACAGAATGTACACCAATGAAGAGAAGGTAAAAATGTAAGTTAGCAGAACAGTAATTGCAATACTGTTTTCTTATGTATGGGTACATTTAATACAGTAGTTTAGTCCTTTTAAATACTGTTGTTTAGTGAAGGCATACAGTAAAGGCTGTCCTTCATGCAAACTGCATCAACGTAACGTTTCTTTTATTGTTGTTGTTGAAGGTAGGCGAAACACTACACAGGCAGCGGAACTGTACAGAGAGCGATATCCTGACAAGAACCCACCTTCCCGATAGATGTTTTCTTGAAACTTCCTGGCAGATTAAAACTGTGTGCCGGACCGAGACTCGAACTCGGGACCTTTGCCTTTTGCGGGCAAGTGCTCTACCAAGGAGATGAGATACTGGCAGAAGTGAAGCTGTGAGGGCGGGGTGTGAGTCGTGCTTGGGTAGCCCAGTTGGTAGAACACGAGATTGGCATCCCTAAAACCAGTGTACATCGTATTCTTACATATCACCGGTTCCATGCTTACCATGCACACCTACATCAAGAATTGAATGGGAATGATTTCCAGAATCATGTACAGTTCTGTCAGTGGGCACAGCAGCAAATCCTCGCCAACCCAAACTACTTCTCCACTGTTCTATTTACCGATGAATGTTCCTTCTCAAACAAAGGACAGATAAATAAAAGGAACATGCATTATTGGTCCAGCAACAACCCGCAATGGCTTAGACAGGTGTAACATCAGCATCAGTGGAGAGTTAACGTCTGGTGAGGGATGCCTGGTACTAAAATTATTGGCCCTTATTTCATCAAGGGTAGTCTAAACAGGACAGTGTATGCCAACTTCCTCAGACAAGTTCTTCCTCCTCTTCTGGATGAAGTGCTGCTAAGAACCAGAATGCTTATGTGGTATCAACACGATGGATGTCCCCAGCACATAATGCCTTGAGTGCACGTTGCGTTCTGAACAGAAGGTATCATGCCAGATGGATTGGTTGAGGAGGAACAGTTACTTGGCCTGCTAGGTCTCCTGATTTAAATAGTCTGGACTTTTTTCTGTGGGGATGCATTAAAGACGTTGTCTATCGCGATATTCCAACAACTGCAGAGGACATGCAGGAACATATAGTGCTTCCTTGTAATTCTCTTCAGCAGGCAACACTGGAAGCAGTAAATAATTCTTTCATTCAACGTGTGCATCAATGTATTGGTGTCCAGATTAACCACTCTGAGCACCTTTGAATGTTATACTCCTGGGCAATGGTACAGGAGAGTCAAAGCCAATTTTATGTTATGTACTTGGTTTTCATTTCTTTTCTGACAACTCCAGCAAGTGGACGAGTTTGTGATCCAGCGCTCAAAGTCAATGCTGTGTTATGTAATAAATACAGGGTGTCATTTAAAAAAGTCATACCGCTATTCATATCTTTGTAAAAAACAAAGCTCCAATGATGGAAATCATGCTGATTGATGTCCCTCTGACAGCTAAAGAACATTTGCTTGAACCATTTTGTAATTTGCATCTGGACAAACAGTTATTTAGGTTGGTCAAGATAAATGGGACACCCTGTATATGTAGTTTTGTGTGTTTCTCTGCAGTGTCGCCTGAGCTTTTCTTTGAAATTATGAAAGCCTAGACTTTGTGTCTTTTTCGCCACAGCCATTAGAATTTTACCCACTAAAAGAACTTTGCTGAGCAACATGTATACTCACTACATGTGAAAATACACTTAAAACATGGTCTCTGTATGTAACAGGTGTGCAGAAAATTGGGCAGCACCTGTTCAGAATTTCCCCCCTATAGCTTATGGCAAGTGATCCTTTAGACAGGATCCACATCAGTTTTGTAAGCCAATGTGTTCAGAGAGATATGGTAGAAATAAATGTCCACTGAGATACACTGACATACCTCTTGAGCACAAATCTGAACACAATGGTCAACAACTACAGCCCCATCAAGCTCCTTCATAATCAAGTACCCAGAAAGACGATATTGTATCTACTGTATAAAACGTCATCAGCTGCCACCTTAACTCGCTCAGCTCAGTATATGGATGGTGTTCCAGCCTGTGTACGCAATAGTGAGAGGCATCCAGGATGGAAATGCTGGCAGCCACTGGTGCCTGGCCTCCACACCAGTGATGGCCAAAACAGTTCCTGTATCCACTGCTCCTGGCACCACCATCATCTCAGACACCAGCAGCCTCAGCTTTTGTCACTGCATTGTCAGAGATGTTCCAACCACTGATGCCATCACCCCCACCTTAAAGATCCCAAGTCCTCTCCTCCACAGCAGTGAACCAGAAACCATCCTACCACTAATGGCTACACTTATCACTACTCTAACCATTAGAGTACTGACTGGACATCCAGACTCCAAGGTAATACAACAATTGCCTGCAAGGAGCAGAGTTTCTGGCTCTTTTCTGCACACAAGACAACAGATTAGGGACTAGCTTTGCCATTGGCTTCAATGCCATACACACATCTGTCTGGATCAACTGCCCACACCTTTGTTGCCGACGTCAAATCTGATAGAATGCTTACTGGACTTTTAACTGTATTCTGGTCACAACCTCTGTGCTTCTCAGTAGATAGCTAAAAACAATTTCTGAATGGCCATTATCACCACTCATCATTAACTGCACACACCTGATAATTATATTTGCTGTAAGTATTCCTTAGTGTGGAATTTGTTCATAAGATAGTCAAGTTCTAGTGAACAGATTCCACAAAATTACGAGAACTTTTTTTTCTGGGTTATACACTAATCATTCCAACATTCTTTTACATGCCATAATCCTGTACTAGATGTCATTTTATGTATTATAATAGCTTGAGAATAAAGTTTTCCAATTCTAAAACTGTGGAAATGAGGAGCTGGCATATTACAGCATTGACATCATGTTCAGTCCAGTATCGCAGTAAAGTATACGAAAAAAAGTTGAACCGATTTAGAGAGAGCTACATGGATGACCTAGAGTAAATGAGAGTTTATGCAAAGAGAACTGTGCAAAGATAGTGTTTCTAACTGAAGTATGTACCTTTTTCAGTTGTGTATTTTATTAGTATTGAATTAACTATTACTAGTAATTTTCATGAACCGTGAATTACTCTCATGTCCACTGAAAATCTTTCCAGTTACTGCCACCACAATACCAATATTTACATGCAGTAACTGCCACTTGAAATCTGCTTAGCGATCATCAACACAAAGTTCCCTTTGAATGTTTCAGAGCTTCACTAAACATAGTTCTATACTTATCTTATACAGGCCTATGAACTTGCTCAATGAGTCACACTATTGGTAGATCTAATGTTGAACACAGAATACGAATCATTGTGCAATGCAGCATTTGTCATACAGGAGCAAAATATTGATTGTTATCTCACATTTTAGAAACATCCCAAGACCAGCAGGCGAATATAAAATTTTTGCATTTGTAATATGACAATTACACAGTGAAAAACTGGCCACCTATTTAAGATTATTTCTAACACTACTATAATGAACTAAATGATCTGAGAAGTATGTGACAAAGATACCTGAGAGGACAATCATATACATACTTTGTTGCTTCCTTTGTGTCTGCAGTAAGTCAGCTATACTATGAAGAGTGGGGCTATTGCTTTTTCATTATTTTGGCTACAACAGGGTCAAAGCCATAACAAATAGTCTGAATGATAACTTTTTTAACACAGTGGTTGTCACTGGATGAAGTAAAAACTTCCCATTGTTTTCAGTGCTAAGTACAATACGCAAGTAAGATCATACTCCGGTCAGAGTCCAGGAACACATTAATTCACAAACATAATGGTGCAGTCTTAGGAGGTTCGCCACATTATCAGACTTCATACTCTAAGGTATGGCAAGTGAATCTAGCATAGTAATTATAACCATAAAGGCAGGCTGAATATGGTTCTAATTTTCGTCTTCTACACACCTGTGATTTGCTCGATGTATGTCCATACTGTTCTAAGGGTATTCTGCATAAATACTAACTACTGTTTTAGATGTACTTGCTGTGATGCCTTTGACTGTGAAGTCTGACAGAGTATCCAACTTTCTATGGTTAAACCCTAAAATATACAAATTGACAAGTTCTTGGACTCTGAGCTGTACTTATGCACACACTTGGTAATGACTTCACAGCCAAAACCATACAATAACGGAATTAAAGGGTGGTACTACTACTGCTTCATCCAATGGCCGCCAGTGTGGTAAAATGTTATCACCCAGGCAATACATGTTGTGCTCCACTGGCTACAGTGTTTCCTAGCTAATGGTTCAGAACTATCATTCAATAGGGCAAGAAGAAGTCTCCTTCCATTTCATCTCCAGTAAAAAGAAAAAAGAAAAAAAAGCATAAAATATTACTTCCCACTACTCAGAAATGAGCTTATCCTCAAACTTAAACAGGATTTATTAAATATATATTTCTAAGAAAATTTGTTTGTGTTTCTCAGCTGAGTACACTGTAGCTTAAATTTCAGATGTTTCTCCACAAAAGAAACAGGGTGAGGGTGGTGAACAAGATTAGAAGATGTTCACCTGTTTGGAAACATCTGAAATTCCCTTACCTGATGATTTGCATAAAACCGTGTCTGCAGAACTCGAGTGCCAGAGAACAAAGTATGCCGTTTGTGTTCTTGCAGACTGTACACAGCATCTGAATGCGAAGGCTGAGTTTTTGTCACAGGCACACTTTCCCCTGCACATCAAACACAATTACTCACACATGGATTTGCCAAGATCATCTTTCACAATTCAGTGTTACATAGCTAGCAAAACACCACATTTCAAGTTATGAAATATAAATAAAATGTGGTTTTAAAAGTACAATAAGCAACTTACAACATCAAGAATCACGTTTCTCAGGCACTTTCAGCACCTACACTATTACTGAACGAAAGGTGTAAATGGAGCCTTTACTCCAGGGTATAAGTTTTCAGGCAAAAATGTTTAAGAAACTACTTCCACCAATATTTTGAAAACATGTTCAGAACAAATAAATGGCAAAGTTAAAAATACACAACATGTCCCTATATGTAGCATTACTTCTTTGTCTATGTATAAAAGTCATTGAAGATTCAAGCAACCAAAGTTTTAAGATCTTTACTGAAATAATTTCACAGCTGACTAATCATAAAAAATGTACTGTAATTAATGTATCTGTTGCTCTATGAACAATGTCCAGTAATTCTGCAGTTAGTGAATTATGCCATGGAATCACTGACATTGCTTCATTATTTGAAGGCTGCATCAATTGGAAGTTATGTAGAATCAAAAAATTGTGGCAATCAAAATGTTACACCAAATGCATTTTATGTGAGAATCCTTCCAGTCTGGTGCCCATAATCCAGGCAATTTTGCATAGAAGCAACCATACCCGTATATATGCTATTGTTATGATGGGATTGCCACTCTCAAAGACATTTTAAAGCTACTGCCAGCAATGGGTAGAGGAGGGCAGTTGTTACCCCCCTCCCTGCCACCACCTGGGAGGGCAGGGGAGGGAAAACCTCTGCAAATCAAATGTGCATCCTGTCCTGCTAAACAGACAGACATATAATATCAATTCTGTATTTTCTGGAAGAAAACTAGAATATGTAATGGATACTGAACGTAAACTTTATTTGTCTAGATCATGAGCTTATAAAATGATACGTGTGGTTTTGATGGTGCTAGCAGTCATCTTTGGGTCTAAAAAAAAAAAGAGAGTCCATAAAGAGTGCTAGCAACATCCATATGAGTACTAAAAGAAATTCACTAAAATTCAGTTACATGATAAATCACACAAATCTACAGGCTGTAAAGTCAACTGAATACTTCAAGATTACAATTATAAATAACTTGATTTGGAATGGCGACATAGATAATGTTGTGGGGAAAGCAAACCAAAGGCTGCAATTTACTGGCAGCACATTTGGAAAGAGCAACTGTTATACAAAAGGGACTGCTTACATTATGCTTGTCTGTCCCTTTCTGGAGTACTGCTGTGTGGAGTGGGTTCTGCATGAGATGGGACTGGTTCAAAGAAAAGCAGCTCATTTTGAATTGTCACAAGACAGGAGGGAGTGTAACGTGGACATGATATGTAAATTGGGCTGGCAATCATTAAAACAAAAGTGTTTTTTTTTTGTTGGGGCACAATCTTCTCATGAACTTTCAATCACCAACTTTCTCCTCCACTTGGGGAAATATTCCGTTGGTGCCCACCAACATAGGAGGAAATGATCATCATGATAAAATAACAGAAATCAGAGCTCACACAGAAAGATTAAAGTGCTCATTTTTCCTGTGTGCTGTTTGATAGTGGAACAATAGAGAAATAACTTGAAAGTGGCTTGCTGAAGCCTCTGCCAGGAACTCGATTCTGAATTGCAGTGTGATCACGCAGATGTAGACAAAAATGTTATTACAGTGTGTAACACGTCAGATACTGCACAATCAAGCACTTCGACATTACAACTGTGTCCTGTAATACTGCTGTTAAGTTAACGACATACATACACTGCTAGAGGGAACAAATACAGTTTATCATATTAAAACAAAGTTAAACAAAATATACTAGAAAAAGAATTTTGGTAGTTTAACTTACAGTAGTACCTTATATTGATAATTAAGATCACTTTCCCGCAGTCTTGACCATGTTACACCTTATAATGGATACTGACTAGTAGCAAGTATGTTGCTGTTACTGTTGTTGTTGTTGTTGTTGTTGTTCTTGTCATCTTCTTCTTCTTCTTCTTCAGTCCAGACTCTGGTTTGATGTAGCTCCCCATGCTACTCTATCCTGTGCAAGCTGCTTCATCTCCCAGTACCTACTGCAACCTACATCCTTCTGAATCTGTTTAGTGTATTCATCTCTTGGTCTCCCTCTAGGATTTTTATCCTCCATGCTGCCCTCCAAAACTAAATTGGTGATCCCTTGATGCCTCAGAATATGCCCTACCAACCGATCCCTTCTTCTAAGCAAGTTACGCCACAAATTTATCTTCTCTCCAATTCTGTTCAATACCTCCTCATTAGTTATGTGTCTACCCATCTAATCTTCAGCATTCTTCTGTAGCACCACATTTTGGAAGCTACTTAAATCTATACTCTATGTTAACAAATTTTTCTTCTTCAGAAATGCTTTCCTTGCCATTGCCAGTCTACATTTTGCATCCTCTCTACTTCGACCATCATCAGTTATTTTGCTCCCCAAATAGTAAAACTCATTTAGTACTATAAGTATCTCATTTCCTAATCTAATTCCCACAGCATCACCTGATTTAATTCCATTATCCTCGTTTTGCTTTCATTGATGTTCATCTTATATCCTTCTTTAAAGACACTGTCCATTCTGTTCAGCTGCTCTTCCAGGTCCTTTGCTGTCTCTGTCAGAATTACAATGTCGTTAGCGAACCTCAAAGTTTTTATTTCTTCTCCATGGATTTTAATTCATACTCCGAACTTTTCTTTTGTTTCCTTTACTGCTTGCTCAATATACAGATTGAATAACATCAGGGATAGGCTACAACCCTGTCTCACTCCCTTCCCAACCACTGCTTCCCTTTCATACCCCTCGACTGCCATCTGGTTTCTGTACAAATTGTAAATAGCCTTTTGCTCCCTGTATTTTACCCCTACCACCTTCAGAATTTCAAAGAGAATATTCCAGTCAACATTGTCAAAAGCTTTCTCTAAGTCTACAAATGCTTTCAAATTCTGAAGGTGGCAGGGGTAAAATACAGGGAGCGAAAGGCTATTTACAATTTGTACAGAAAGCAGATGGCAGTTATAAGTCGAGGGTCATGAAAGGGAACCAGTGGTTGCAAAGGGAGTGAGACAGGGTTGTAGCCTCTCCCCAATGCTATTCAATCTGTATATTGAGCAAGCAATAAAGGAAACAAAACAAAAGTTCGGAGTAGGCATTAAAATCCATGGAGAAGAAATAAAAACTTTGAGGTTTGCCGATGACATTGTAATTCTGTCAGAGACAGCAAAGGACTTGGAAGAGCAGTTGAATGGAATGGACAGTGTCTTAAAAGGAGGAAATAAGATGAACATTTAAAAAAAGGAAGAGGAATTTTTCTTGAAATCTCAAAACTATTTCATCATTCACAGCAAAACTAAATCACTTTCCTAAATCTAGATCAGAGCCTGGGTATAGTTTTGTCTCCAATGACTAGTAATGCTGGATGTAAGAAGAAAAGTGATTAAAATGTAAAACATTATCACAATGACTAAAGTAAAACTCACCAGTAAGCATGCTCTCATTTACAATGCAACTGCCACTCAACAAGATGGCATCACAGGACATCAAGCATCCATGCTGTGGAATTATGATCACATCACCTGGGACCAAATATTTTGAATCAACCTCCACACATTCTGTAAATCAAAAAGATTAAATTCAATTTACAGTTATTCAAAATATTTTTTTCTTTTCTTTTTTTTCTTTTTTCATGCATCTAAAGCACATGATGTGTCATGGATTTTTCCTGCTTCACTTTGAAAGCTAGACACTAGTCACAATTTCCTGCCTGTTTCACCTGAGTACACGTAGCACATATAGTTATCCATCACTGTCAATAATTTGAGAGAAATAATGTCACATTTTTAGATAACATATTACCAGAATGTCATGTTACTCAATATGGCAACATTTTCACAATAAAAGGCATCTTTATCTGAGCTTATTAATTATAAAAACAATCTGTAAGTTACACAGGCTTTCAGTTCAATGTGTCTATGTCTTTATTCTACTTTCTTCTAACTCAGTTGTTACTACCTATCCCTATTTGGATCTATCTTAATTCCTGTATCACTCTACCATTTGTCCCAAATTATTGTCTTCCAAGCTCTCATACTTCACTTTTCCATTCATGATTTTCATTTTTTCCCATGCAGACATGTTCCCAGAGAGTCGTGTGGCAAAAGAAGAGTGTGGGAGGCAGCCTTGAGTCATATCTGCCTGTACTTACAGACAGTGTGCCAGTATGACACTGACACAGTCTGAGCCCAAGCACACTGGGACTTACTCACACTGAACTGGAAACAACCTCACCAGAAGTACAAACACACCTAATCAAATAGTTAACAGCCTTGCAGGTAACTATACATTCCTGGCTCATGTAGGCAAACCGAAGTACCCAATCCACATATACCATACTGACTTACAGAATGTTATGCAATACATCACTAACATCTCCAAATTTTGGTTACACGCTAACTGTAGTAACAACTGAGTCTCCTTCATGTCCTTCAAATCTTATAACTGCAGTCTGTTTTCTGTACAAGTTATAAATAATCATTCAGTCTCTGTATCTTTATCCTAGCTACCTTCAGAATTTCAAATAGTATCTTGCAGTCAGTATTGTCAAAAGCATTATCTAACTCTAAAAATGACATAAATGTAGGTTTGCCTTTCTTCCACCTATCTTTTCAGATAAGTGGCGGGGTTAGAATTGCCTCTCATGTTGCCTCTCAAGTTTCTCCAAAACCCGAATTGATCTTCTCCCCCGTTTTCCATTTTTCTGCAAATAATTCATGTCAATGTTTTGCAATCATCACTTATTAACTTGGTAAAATTATTAGAGTCTTCCTTGGAAATAGGAAGGAACAAACAAATGAAAGAATGAAGGAGGATCAAGGTAAAATGTCTCATCGACAATGAAGTGATTAGAGATGGCGCATGAGCTCAAGGCATGGGAAGGATAGGGAAGGAATTGGCTGTGTTCTTTTGAAAGGAATGATCCTGTCATTTGCCTTGAGTGACACAGGGAAACCATGGAAGAGAAAAATCTCCATAAAGTACTCAAAATGGTCTTCTTATGATAATGTGAAACTTAACATGTCTGCTACATATAACACACATTAATCAATCTTCCACACATCATTAAGTAACAGAATCCCTCAACCATCCACAAAAGCTTCCAGAAATTAATGGGTATAATTTAGTAGTGAAAACTCCTCGTGTAACTAAAAATGTCAACAATGGGTTTACTGTATACTACATTCAAAATGCTCAGGTTTTAGGGAATGTGGTGACTATGCATGATTTTTTAGTGCCTTAAAACTGACAGTTTTGTTTGTCAACAAAATCTTTCAATGGGTCTCACATGTCAGTCATATGAAGATTACACCAATCATGGCAAACATTGCAACTTACATCCATTTGGATTGCTTACTGTATTCGAGCCTTGTGTCTCTCTACAATTATTACCTCCCCACACTTACTTCCATCGTTAAGTACACAATTTCTTGATGCTGCAGGATGTGTCCTATCAACTGATCCCTTCTTTTGGCCAAGCTGTGCCATAAATTGTTTTTTCCCTCAATTTGATAAGGTACCTCCCTAATTCTTACCCATGTGATCTTCAACATTCTTCTATAGAATTAATTTTTTTTTTTCCCAGTCCACAATGTCATATGCTCATTTCTATTTTCAAAAGCTGCTATCTTCTTGTTGTCTGAACTGCCTGTTGCCCACATTTCACTTACACACAAGGCTACATTCCAGACAAATATCTTAATAAAAGACTTCATAATACTTCAATTTATATTGCATGTTAATAAATTCCTGTTTTTCAGAAACAAATCTGAATCAACAATTTTTTAATTCGATGCTACACATTTGTTACCAGTATTCAGCAGATTTTGTAAAAAGTGGTGCAGGTATCTAATAATAATTAATATCAGCAGTGTAACATTTTGAAAAACTAGAAGGGAATTGCATAAAAAGTAATGCCTAAGTGTACTGTTGCACTGGACATTTGGCCCCATTAGCTGTTGTTTAAACAGAACACAAAGTAAAACTGCACTGTACCAGCAGCCTCGGCCTTCACTTTTAGCAAATATTAGGGCTATTTTTGTAAAGATTTCACTCAAAACTTTGACAAGAGGCCTACCACTGTCATCCTCTGTTCACAAGCAAATGCAGCTGAAAAAGAATACTATCTCAGTTATTTCAATTTCTAGGTAGATACGAGGGTTGGAACTTAAATAGTGGTATCTATTTATTCACAACCGATACAAAAAAGTTACATGTTTGCACCTGTTACTGTCCTTCAAAGTAGTCACCAGTGTTGTGTAGAACCCATTGCCAATGATGTGGAAGGCGTAGTAATACTGTTAGCAGAGCCTGTTCTGTTGATTGTGCGAATGATGAGGCCTACTGCCTGTCGAATCTCTGGAACAGTTCTGAAGCGAATGCCATGAAGTGGTTCCTTCCTCTTTGGAATCAAATCAAAGTCACAAGGACTTAAGTCCAGGGAGTATGGTGGATGGTACAGTACTTCCAAGTCCCATCGACCAAACAGAGCAGCCACAGCCTGTGCTGTATGCGCCCGCACATTGCTGTACAAAATGATGGGTGGGTTGTGTAGAAAGTGTCGCCGCTCCTTTCACAAAGCTGGTCACAGGTGATGCTCCAAAAATGAACAGTAATATGACTTAAGTCCTTGTGACTGATTTGATTCCGAAGATGAAGAAACCACTTCGTGGCATTTGCTTCAGATCTGTTCCAGAGATTCGACAGGCAGTAGAACGCTCCATTCGTACCATCAACAGAACAAGCACTGCTAATGGTATAGTACGCCTTCCACATCACTGGCAATGGGTTCTACACAGTGCTGGTGACTACTTTGAAGGAGAGTAACAGGTGCAAATATGTAACACTTTTTGTATCGGTTGTGAATAAATAGTTGCCACTATTTACGTTCCAACCCTCGTACAAACATTTTATATGTATTAACTAGTAACATTTATAGCAAATGGGGTGAGCAGTACTGTTGTGCAGTGTTTGTTAAGCTCTACTGTTGAGCAACATATTACATTGTGGTCACAAGTGGAGGTATGCTTATCCACATGGAGACACCGTCTCCATTTCTAATTGGTTGACTATAGTGACAGCCATAGCCAAGTGCAGTCCAAGTTTGTAGTCGGGGCAAACATGTTCACTATTCAGGGTGGTTAGTATTGATTCAGTGCTATCAAACTGTAATTTTATAACTTTTAAGAGTTGGTTGGTGACACCAGTAAGAGCCATCTTGACTGCAAGGCCACTGATATCAGAGCTTTCTAATTTGTGGGGAAGTTTGTTAGTTGCTCAGGATATTGATCATTATTATTGATAATAAGCATTACAATTAATGAGTTCAAGTTCATGACTTGCATTCTGATTAGACTGACAAATCAGTTCTTCATGTGGAGTGTTGAGCAATTGTAAATGACTATATTATGAACAGTGCTGCGGCAAGAATTGCAACACTGAATAAATTAACGACATTCCTTAAAAATACTCTCTTCACTGGAAAGTAGACTTGCATTTATCTCATAACAGTTTTGGTGCCAAACCATAAACAGAATCATGACCGCACATGACCTTCTGCAAGAGGGACATCCTCTTTAGAAGATGCAAGGTGAGCAAAACAGAACTCTGCGAAGTCTACCTGATACTGCACACATCCCAATGCAACTCTCACTGAACAGTTACAAAAGAGGTGTAGGACATGGCATCTCTTGCGGGGATGAATCTCAGTGGCTTTGACGGTTATGGATTGCATCCAAAGTGATGAACAGTGAATTCGCCCTACCAGTGACTTTGTGATTTTGATCAACTGAACAGTGACTTTCATTGGTAAAAGAAACAGAGCACAAGATAAGGGAGAATTGTGAATTTTAAAATATTAATCACATGTGAATCTCTAGATAAGGAGCTTGAAGTAACACTGATGATTGATTATAGCTGTTGCTCAAAATCATGCAACAGTACTGATCAGTGATAGGAAATATTTTGGTAATGTACACAACACAAGTGGCAATGGATGCTATGTCCTGTGATGTCGATGGATTATAGAAGACAAACATCAAGAAAAGAAGACAGAGATTGTGTGTTATGATGCAACGCACCGAGGAGGACGTATATGTCGAGAGGCTGCCAGAACTGGAGAGTGGTCACCGCATTCTCTGCAGCCTCCGTTATAACAGCTTGTGGGGCAGCCCATACGGAAAGGGAAAGTCACTGGCCCAGCTGATGAACAAGAGATGACCCTCACCTCGATAACAGGCAACTCGTCTTTATAAAATCTTTTGGAAGACTGATGTTTGTCTCTGTTACGGCCCAGGGTAGCAATAGCTCGGCAGAGTGCAGCACAGTCTGTAAACTTAGATTAGCAAATAGTGAGCACAAGTTGTATTAATTATTGACAGTAACATTTACAAACATGAATAACAAAAGAGGAAAGATGGTTGTTCTCAGGAATAGGATAGTACATTACTTTCAAGGGGGACATGAAGGTGATGAGCATCCATCTGGGTTACATGATGAAAGTTCAGTATTGCTGCAAGATACTTCTGATGTCATAGAAGTTCGGCAGAGGTACATTCATTCACATGATGATCATGGGTCAGATTTAGTGGCACCAAATGTAAGTCACCACACCCATTCAGCAAACACTACAGCTGTTCATCTAATAGTGAATCATCAAGTGAAAGTACGGTGATGATATGTTCATGAGGTTTCTCAAGGAATCTCAGAAAAAAATCTTGAAAAATCATTTAACATTCATTTGAAGAAACTAAAATTTACAATTTCCATTGTTGTTGTTGTTGTGGTCTTCAGTCCTGAGACTGGTTTGATGCAGCTCTCCATGCTACTCTATCCTGTGCAAGCTTCTTCATCTCCCAGTACCTACTGCAACCTACATCCTTCTGAATCTGCTTAGTGTATTCATCTCTTGGTCTCCCCCTACGATTTTTACCCTCCACGCTGCCCTCCAATACTAAATTGGTGATCCCTTGATGCCTCAGAACATGTCCTACCAACCGATCCCTTCTTCTAGTCAAGTTGTGCCACAAACTTCTCTTCTCCCCAATCCTATTCAATACTTCATTAGTTATGTGATCTACCCATCTAATCTTCAGCATTCTTCTGTAGCACCACATTTAAAAAGCTTCTATTCTCTTCTTGTCCAAACTATTTACTGTCAATGTTGCACTTCCATACATGGCTACACTCCATACAAATACTTTCAATGTTAACAAATTTCTCATATCCTCCCTTCACGACACCATCCATTCTGTTCAACTGCTCTTCCAAGTCCTTTGCTGTCTCTGACAGAATTACAATGTCATCGGCGAACATCAAAGTTTTTATTTCTTCTCCACGGATTTTAATACCTACTCCGAATTTTTCTTTTGTTTCCTTTACTGCTTGCTCAATATACAGATTGAATAACATCGGGGAGAGGCTACAACCCTGTCTTACTCCCTTCCCAACCACTGCTTCCCTTTCATGTCCCTCGACTCTTATAACTGCCATCTGCTTTCTGTACAAATTGTAAATAGCCTTTCGCTCCCTGTGTTTTACCCCTGCCACCTTTAGAATTTGAAAGAGAGTATTCCAGTCAACATTGTCAAAAGCTTTCTCTAAGTCTAAAAATGCTAGAAACGTAGGTTTGCCTTTCCTTAAACTTTCTTCTAAGATAAGTCGTAAGGTCAGTATTGCCTCATGTGTTCCAGTATTTCTACAGAATCCAAACTGATCTTCCCCGAGGTCGGCTTCTACTAGTTTTTCCATTCGTCTGTAAAGAATTCGTGTTAGTATTTTGCAGCTGTGGCTTATTAAACTGATTGTTCGGGAATTTTCACGTCTGTCAACACCTGCTTTCTTTGGGATTGGAATTATTATATTCTTCTTGAAGTCTGAGGGTATTTCGCCTGTTTCATACATCTTGCTCACCAGATGGTAGAGTTTTGTCAGGACTGGCTCTCCCAAGGCCGTCAGTAGTTCCAATGGAATGTTGTCTACTCCAGGGGCCTTGTTTCGACTCAGGTCTTTCAGTGCTCTGTCAAACTCTTCACGCAGTATCTTATCTCCCATTCCATCTTCATCTACATCCTCTTCCATTTCCATAATATTGTCCTCAAGTACATCGCCCTTGTATAGACCCTCTATATACTCCTTCCACCTTTCTGCTTTCCCTTCTTTGCTTAGAACTAGGTTTCCATCTGAGCTCTTGATGTTCATACAAGTGGTTCTCTTATCTCCAAAGGTCTCTTTAATTTTCCTGTAGGCAGTATCTATCTTACCCCTAGTGAGATAAGCCTCTACATCCTTACATTTGTCCTCTAGCCATCCCTGCTTAGCCATTTTGCTCTTCCTGTTGATCTCATTTTTGAGACGTTTGTATTCCGTTTTGCCTGCTTCATTTACTGCATTTTTATATTTTCTCCTTTCATCCATTAAAGAAACTAAAATTTAAAATTTCCATTAAAGAAACTAAAATTTAAAATTTCCATTAAAGAAACTAAAATTTCCATTGGAAAAAAGAAGAAAAATAAATTGCTAATAACGTATTTAAAAAGTGAATAAAAACCACCTGGGAAAAATTATAATAAAAAAAAGAAGAGTTTTGCTTAGAAACTTCAGTCTTACTTAAGGAGTATAAAGAAAGGACAAGTAGAAGCACACATGAGCTCCACATTACTTGCCCAGAATCTAATGCTGTACAGTTAGCTAATGATCAAAAAGAAACTAATACGTGTTGTAAAGTAACTAATAAGCAGCAAGACTTAAATGCACAAAATGATATGGATAAGAAGATAGAGTTGGTTAAAAATACATGCACTGAGAATGCAGGTGAACATTTAGAACTGAAGGAATGACAGTAGGTATGGGGTAAAGTTAGTCAGTGGCTCCGTATGCCACTCACGTTGAAGCAGAAATAAAGCAAAGGTTATAATCTTGACATGAGCATGAAAGATAGTAGGATAAAAATAAAAACTATGTGATAGCTGACAATCAGTATTTAATAGTGTGTAAATATTATAGTTTCTCTATCAGAGGGACACCCAGTTACATTAAAACAACAATCTGAAGAAATATTTCCTATTCAGTGGGACAATAAAAAAAAGATTAGTTGTGTGACTAGTGCACAAGAAGTGGAAGCACTATCCAGGGGAATGAGGTAGAATCACAATGCAACACATACGACCAATTCATAGGACTGTCAACAAATGAGTATTGGTCCAGCGGCATGCAAAACTATGTCAGAAGAGACCTGTTTTGAAGTTCAAATTATCACAAACATTGGGAAGAAAAGTTATAAAGAGGTCTTCCAAACACATTTGGAAAAGAATTTGCATTTAGACCATATACTGAAAGAGTGACTTGATTTCAATCATTATTAAGTTACAAGTATCAGTACACAAAAAGTTAACCAGAATGCCAAAGACAGATGTTAGTGGAATCGTGCAGGCTTTGAATCATTTATACGCTTTAGCAGGCAAAAGTCAGAATTTGGAAGGTTGGTGCAGAAAACGGTGGAAAGGAAATGACACACAAAGATGGGATGACATGCTGCCACCGAGATTTACACAACACCAGCACCAAATGATATGCATCAGGAATGCAAGGAGTGTCGCAGTATGAAAAGTAGGGTTCATGTAATTACTATTATAATCGTCCGAGATGAGGAAAAGGTGGATTTAATAGTGGAAGAGGAAATTATTATGGGAAGTCTAGAGATAACCATAGCAATGGAAATTATGAACAAGAGGCTTCATCTACAAGAAACTCACTGGTTGTTTAAGATTCGATAATGAACTAGAGAGACCAAAGGACCACAAAAGCTAAACTTTTTGGAATATGATACCATGGATAGTATTAAAATGGTGCTGATGGTTCTGAAAAAAAAGACAGACCAGTGAGAATTACTCTGGGTGCAAGGGCAATTAATAAAATTATATGGCCACAAACAGATTGACTGGAGGTTCCGGAAGAACTAATACAGAAATTTAACGATACTTTACTAAGATGGTATCTGTTCTTTCAGACATGTCCGAAAGAACAGATACCATCAGTGACCAAGCAGCTTGTTAGAATGAAATTACAATGAAATGAACACCCTTAGCTGCTTACAGGCATTGACATACGTCAACGGGGACAGATGAAAAGGTGTGCCACGCCCGGGACTCTAACCCAGGATGTCCTGCTTACATGGCAGACGCTCTATCCATCTGAGCCACCGAGGACACAGAGGATAGCGCGACTGCAGGGATTTATCTCTGGCACGCCTCCCGCAAAACCCACATTCTCAACGTATTGTCCCGCACTACATTCGTAGTGCCCCCACCCATTATACTCATTACTCATGGCGCGTTGCCAATTCCCGGACATGTCTGAAAGAACAGATACCATCTTCGTAAAATATATAGTTAAGGCTCACCGGCCACTTGACCATCTTCTTCTTCTGTGCGAATGCACAAACAGTGCCCGAACTCTTACGGGAATCGGCAACGCACCGCGAGTAATGCGTATAGCAGGCGGGGGCACTACGAATGTAGTGCGGGACAATACGTTGAGAATGTGGGTTTCGTGGGAGGCATGCCAGAGATAAATCCCTGCAGTTGTGCTATCCTCTGTGTCCTTGGTGGCTCAGATGGATAGAGCGTCTGCCATGTAAGCAGGACATCCCGGATTCGAGTCCCGGGCGGGGCACACATTTTCATATGTCAACGCCTGTAAGCAGCTAAGGGAGTTCATTTCATTGTAATTTCAATTTAATGATAGTTGGGTAATGTCTAGCACAGATATAACAGATAGCTTTTGGCAAGTGCATTTACCTAAAGAGTGTGGAAGATAGCCTTCATTTATGGTAGTCAAGGTTACCAATTCAAAGAACTTCTGTTTGCAAGATTTCCAGATACAGGAAATTAAGCACACAGTTAATGGATTGGTGGTACCATTTGATTTTTGATTTGAAGACATCTACTGCAGCATTTATTTTCATGTTAGATAAAGCACTGGTGATGACTTACTAGCTAAGGTAACTGTCTATGCAGACAACATATTGCTGCCAACAAAAAACTGGCATGAACATAATAAAATATTGGAAGAAGTTTTAGTGGCAATTGCAGCAGATGGCATCAGAGTAATTTTTGAAAAACCAGAGTTTGAAAGAAAGGAAATTAAATTCCTAGGACACGTTATTTCAACTAACAGCGTAAGGGCAAATCCTGACGAAACTCAAGCTATAAAGAACTTTCCTGAACCAAAAATTAAAGGCAAATAAAAGGATTTCTTGGTCTATGTTGACTTTATTGTAAATTTGCAACCAATCAAGTATTTAATGCCAAGGCATTTTTAGACTTAACGAAAAATAAAGCAGTTTGGGTATGGATCAGCCAGTGCAGTAAGGAATCCAAGAACGTTTAGGAAGAGTTATGCAAAACTATTACACTTTTACACCCTGATCTATCACAAGGTTTTTGTTTCATGGCAAACATGTCCGAATATGGGACTGGTTCATGATTGTTTCAGATAACAGGACAAGAAAGGGAAAACAATCAGTTTTGTGAGAATAATAATAAACAAGTGGGAACAAAATTATTCTGTTACAGGAAAGGAAACTTTGGCAACAGTAGGGCCATTTCAAACGTTCAGATACTTCTATGTATACAGAATACAGAGCCATAGCTTACCTGTCAGACTGCAAGTTAATGCATGGGAGACTCAGAAGATTCTTCTTCTTCCTGGCTCTACAGTCCTTGATGGGCCTTGGCCTGCTCTAAGACATCGTTCTATTTATCCCTGTCCAGTGTCTTGTTGTGTCTTCATCCTCAGACACAAATAATTTTTAAATCATCTTGTATGTCATTGAAGTATTGCAGTCTTGGTCTTCTCCCACTTCTTTGTGCTGCTGTGTATTGCAGCAGTGCTATTTTCATTGGGTTCTCATGTTCCATGTGAAAAACATGGCCAACCATTTCAGGTAGTTTATTTTAATGAACTTTATGATTTCAAGATCTTCATATAATCTGTAAAGCTCAAAATTGTACCATCTACATCATATTACATCTTCATTAGTCACCCAATAGCTTTGGCATAACACCTTTCATTCATTGGGACATATTACTGGCTAGTTTCTTTATTGATAGTTGAATCTCTTGCATCGAGGGCATCCAATTATCCTTGCCTTCCATTTGTCGGTATCAGTTAGTTCCCACACTTCAGCATTCTATGACTACATTAATTCCTTGAAGTACTCTGCCCAATGATGGAACACTCCTTCCTGTGATGCTATTAGTTCACCATTTCTTTTTCTCTACACTGTGTTGCTTTTGATTGAAATTCCTTTCTATGGTTACTGACCTCTCTGCAGAAATTCCTGCTTTCATTAGTGTTACTCAGTGATTCAATGTCCTGCAACTGTCTTTCAAAAAGGCTTCTCTTCTTTGATTTCAGAATCCGCTTTTCTGCACGCCTTTTTTCCTACAGTCATCAACAAACATTGTTGTTCTGGGCTGCATTTTTTATATGCTTCATTCTTTGTTCTTTTTGCCTCCTCACACTCTTCTTCATACCATTTTATACCATTCATTCCTTATGGCCTGTTGTTCCATAAGAATCACTTCTTCTGCAGTAGCCTGTATTTCATTTATGATCTTATTCCATTGCTCATTTAAGTTATGAGTATAGTTCCGCAGGATTTCTGTCAATTATTTTCCAAATTAACAGATACATGTTCAGCCTTCCTTGGGTCATTACATTCTGATGTATAATACTTATTTTGACCTTCTCCTTTAACTTTATATGCTGTTGAAATTCTCCCTCTAATTTCTGCTATGAGGAGGTAATGACCAGAATTCATCTTAGTGCCTATGAAACTATTGCAGGCTAGTATGTCAGAGGCATGCCTGGTAGCTATTAATATGATCAGTTTGATTCCTAGTAATGTTGTCTGGTGACACACAGATCAAAATATGTATATTCTTACAGTGAAACAACATGCTAGAAGAAACTGTCATGTTAAGTGATGCCGCAAAATTTATCAGGGTTCAAATGAGTTACTGATGAGAAAAATATGAGTTTATGCAAGTGAAAGTCACTTAGCTTCTCCTACTCAACTGTCTCTGAACTTCAAGTTGGTGAACCATGGGAATCTTAGCAACCCGTGAAAGATTGGGTACCCAACTCAGTGGGAAACAGAGGTGAAGGCAGATGAAAGTGGGAAAATTGTCCACCGAAGAATAGAGGGTTTGATGACAGGCGGATAAGTCATACCTTGGGAAAAAAGTTTTATTATGAAAACTGAAGGAAATACAGGTGGATGAACCCTAAGGCAAAGGCATGGCAATGTAACATGGAATATGAGAATTGTATTGTGGAATGTACAAACATTATATAGAATTGAAGCCATTGGAAACCTGGCTGAAATAGCGAAACATACAACATGGCCTTGCAAGAAATACGATGGACTGGACAGGATACCTTCCAGAAATAGCAGTGTATTATGTACTACAGTGGCCACAACAGTGAATACATATTTGGTGTGGGATTTATAGTCAATCACAGCACTGAACAACTTGTGACAGGTTTAAAGCAATAATTCCAAGGATATGTTGTATGTAAATAAAGAGGAAATCCTTTAACTACTGTCTCCCAAATGCACATGCCCCTACTGAGGAGAAGATAGAAGAAGAGAAGATGATCTATGAGGAACTGGAGCAAGCTTATCAACAGTGGATAAAAAATAACATAAAAATGGTGATAGGAGATATTAATGCTAAGGTAGGGCAGGAGCAGGTCTTTTCCCCTACCACTGGTAGATACACTCCCCATAAAGAGAGTAATAACAATGGACTCCATTTATTAAATTTTGCAGCCTTTATGAAATAATGTGTGTGTTCATAAAAACTGAGTCGTCCTTTATGTGGAAAAATGGGGGGAGATGTGCGCACGTGTGGGCCCGCACACGTGCGTGGGCGTGTGCGCGCATGTGCATGTTTGCAATTCTTAATGCTGTTGGCAATGAATTACTGTTTGCTACAGGATACATAACAGTGATCATTTTTTATGAGAAGCACTATCTTACAAAGATAATTTATAAGCTCTGTTGAAGAGTTATTTGAAAACTGACCCATCGGATTCAAGACATGTTCATATGAGGATTTGTTCCCAAGATAAATCAAAAGTTAGCTTCAAGATTCATTAATGTAATGATTATGTCTAAAGTACTGAATACCTTTGAACACATATCCACAGATTTTCAGCAACGTCAGCCATTTTCAAGCAATAAGATGCACACTAAGATTTTGGCTGGAGTTTGCCTGTTCTGCGGACGACTAAACAATAGTTCAGGGTTCATTTCGTATTTGCCTACAATTTTTTCCACAAGCACCTATCACGCATTTTCACCCATGGCAATGCTTTGTGTATGTGGAAAGTGTGAAACTGCATCATGGTCCATACAATGTATTAAACTATAGGTCCCCATATGACTGATTTTGAGGGCTAACTGATGGCGGTAGTTCACCTAGAATACAACTATGTTCAATAAACCATTGTGGCATTCAAATCAACATTCAAGTTTACACCTCAAACAAGTCAAAGTGAACTTAAAATTTTTTGTTTGATGAACAATGTAAATTATTGTAAAATAAAAGGGAAATTAAAATATTTAAGTTTCATGAACTACCAGAGGCAAGTTTGTCTTGCAAACAGAGCATACTAACAAAGTGCATTATTACCGCAATTTAGTAACAACAATGAAAATATCTTTTGAAAGTAATCTCTACTCTTTTTGTAAGTCTCACATCTTAACGTAATTATTAACTATAATACAGTTTAAATTTCTGAAGATAAAGGTACCAAAGCAGATTGCTACTCATCTCACTAGCTAAGTGTCAAGCAATGAGTAAGAAGAAAAAAATTGTAATTCTAGTTTCAATTGGAGCAGACATTCTTTTCTGTATAGGAGAGAGTCATAAACAAATTTTGCAGCATAGTCAAGGGTAGTCATATGACTCCTCAAAATGATAACATATGTTTGTGCCATCTACGGTCATCCAACCCCACTGAGCTATTAAACATTCAGTATCACTGTTTTGGTTCAAACTTGTTGACAATGTTTACCTTCCTCCAAACCAGAAAACCTTTTCTCCCATCAATTTCATTTGGTCCTTTCCTGCTCAATGAGATATCTTTCTGTACATCTCTTCCATAACTGATACACAAAAACATTCCATAAGCACAACCAAACATTCAAATCATATGCTTGTCACAGGTGAGTTTTTGGCTACAATGGTAGCAGTTTGTTGTTTGTCATATCCAATCACTCGTCATCCCATTGATGCACAGAACAGTACCTCAACTAAAAGTAGTGGGAGCCACAAAATATTCTTAATTGATCATCACATTTGTTGATTCAGTTCCTTGAATATCTCTGTACTTCAGCACCCAGCAGAATTAAACATCTTTCCAAGGCTTTGTAGACTTACCTGTGAGACATATAAGCTGCACACTTTTAAGGGTACTCAAAGTGTCAGAACAGATCAGAGATATCACTGACCAAACATATCTAATCTGTTTTGACCAGAAAATACTAAGAATGCATTTATTGTTCAAGCAAATACAGACGGAAATAGTGAGCCCTCCTAAAGAAGAATGCGATCAAGACAAATGTCTGTCTTGTTCCATCACCTTTGAGAACTTTTTATTTCGCATCAGATGAATTTGTTCAAGGAAAATCACTTCCTGCTCACACCCACCAGTGAACAGAATCATAATCATGATCATATAAAATTTCATACAACACTGACTTAAAACCATAAGGAGGACTATTACAGGTACATTTAAGATAAATCTGGATTTCTTCAGAAAGCATGGCAGCAGGTGACTAATCTTGAGCATAGAATGATATTTTTCCCAGACTAAGTTCTACTAAGTTGTGTTTGCACAGAACTCAAATGTCCTTGTTTCTTGCAGGTGATTTGAGGAAATCCATCACAGGGTGAGCAACAATCTGAAACATGATTTTCGAACAGCCCAGAATTTTGTGTGTAAAGAACCATGAAGAAGTAAAATATTTGTGTGCAGTGAGTAATAAATTGTGACATAGAGACTGATATATCAAATTTTTTATTTTTTATTGTTGCACAGTTTTGAATCTCTTATAGACATCTGTTTTTTAATACACCACACCTTGCCATCTGCTTTCTGTGGAGGCCTTGTATTTCTGAAACCTGAATGACCAGTTCTTTTCTTCATCACAGCCTCACTGCATGCACTCTTTCATCTGCTGCCTGTTCCAGAAGCAGAAACTTTTAGTGTTAGGAAAATCATTTTCTTTGAAAATGTCTCACAATTATACCTGCACTATGCTCAAGATTACTTTAGGACTGACAGCTACAAAGGCGGTTGAGGGGATAAGATTCACTTGCGAGGCACAATACACATTCAGCCAATCTCACGAGACCCCTAGTCACAGCAACCATCCTCACACTGTTAGAATTTCTCCTGGTCTATTCAATTGGAAATTTACAGCTGACATAGAAACATATTCAAGAGAATGTAGTTTTATACAAACGTTAGTTTGCTTTTGTAATTTAGTGCCCTAGTATTTTGATAATCTTTTCTTCCTTTCTTTTTTAACAAATCATCTGATGACTTGATAATAAGTCAAAATAATGTCATTTGTGTGACCTCAGGTTGAAATATATCATAAAAATTTCCATAAACTGTCTTAAAAATTTGTTGCTACAAATGAAACTAAACTAAAACCCCAGACCAACTCTTCCAGAACTCACTGATGTCAGCTCTATGCAACTCTATGTTCTGCACCTCCACGTGAGTCTGCTGAAGTATCAATCCTAAAGTAATTCTAAAGAGAGTAGTCATGAGGCGAGTTCAGGATTTCATATGTATTTTTCTGTGTGCACTTTGTCCTTTTTTAAATTTTGGGACTTACTTCCATTTTCACATTGTAGAGTCACTTTATTTGAACAGGATTCCTCAGCAAGTTTGCTCAGTGAAATGCTTTGCTGAAAAAAAAAATAATAAATAAATAAAAATCACCATTACTACTACTACTACTATTATTATTATTATTATTATTATTATTATTATTATTATTATTATTGACTTTTTTTTCTCAGACTTAAGTCTGGTTAAAAATGGAACGTGACGCGGACCTCGGTCAAGCGTGACTTCCTTGTAACTGTATGGTATATGTTATATTGCATTTAGGAACTTTCGGGTAATTGAACATGTATCAATAATTACAGATTTTTGTAGTTGTATATATATGTTTGGATGTAGCTGTATTGCATTGATGTACTGGTGAATATTGTGAGGTATGACTCCTGTAGTTGATAGTATAATTGGGATAATGTCGACTTTATCCTGATGCCACATGTCCTTGACTTCCTCAGCCAGTTGGATGTATTTTTCAATTTTTTCTCCTGTTTTCTTCTGTATATTTGTTGTGTTGGGTATGGATATTTCAATTAGTTGTGTTAATTTCTTCTTTTTATTGGTAAGTATGATGTCAGGTTTGTTATGTGGTGTTGTTTTATCTGTTATAATCGTTCTGTTCCAGTATAATTTGTATTCATCATTCTCCAGTACATTTTGTGGTGCATACTTGTATGTGGGAACGTGTTGTTTTATTAGTTTATGTTTTATGGCAAGTTGTTGATGTATTATTTTTGCTACATTGTCATGTCTTCTGGGGTATTCTGTATTTGCTAGTATTGTACATCCGCTTGTGATGTGATCTACTGTTTCTATTTGTTGTTTGCAAAGTCTGCATTTATCTGTTGTGGTATTGGGATCTTTAATAATATGCTTGCTGTAATATCTGGTGTTTATTGTTTGATCCTGTATTGCGATCATGAATCCTTCCGTCTCACTGTATATATTGCCTTTTCTTAGCCATGTGTTGGATGCGTCTTGATCGATGTGTGGCTGTGTTAGATGATACGGGTGCTTGCCGTGTAGTGTTTTCTTTTTCCAATTTACTTTCTTTGTATCTGTTGATGTTATGTGATCTAAAGGGTTGTAGAAGTGGTTATGAAATTGCAATGGTGTAGCTGATGTATTTATATGAGTGATTGCTTTGTGTATTTTGCTAGTTTCTGCTCGTTCTAGAAAGAATTTTCTTAAATTGTCTACCTGTCCATAATGTAGGTTTTTTATATCTATAAATCCCCTTCCACCTTCCTTTCTGCTTAATGTGAATCTTTCTGTTGCTGAATGTATGTGATGTATTCTATATTTGTGGCATTGTGATCGTGTAAGTGTATTGAGTGCTTCTAGGTCTGTGTCACTCCATTTCACTACTCCAAATGAGTAGGTCAATACTGGTATAGCATAAGTATTTATAGCTTTTGTCTTGTTTCTTGCTGTCAATTCTGTTTTCAGTATTTTTGTTAGTCTTTGTCTATATTTTTCTTTTAGTTCTTCTTTAATATTTGTATTATCTATTCCTATTTTTTGTCTGTATCCTAGGTATTTATAGGCATCTGTTTTTTCCATCGCTTCTATGCAGTGGCTGTGGTTATCCAATATGTAATCTTCTTGTTTAGTGTGTTTGCCCTTGACTATGCTATTTTTCTTACATTTGTCTGTTCCAAAAGCCATATTTATATCATTGCTGAATACTTCTGTTATCTTTAGTAATTGGTTGAGTTGTTGATTTGTTGCTGCCAGTAGTTTTAGATCATCCATGTATAGCAAATGTGTGATTTTGTGTGGGTATGTTCCAGTAATATTGTATCCATAATTTGTATTATTTAGCATGTTGGATAGTGGGTTCAGAGCAAGACAGAACCAGAAAGGACTTAATGAGTCTCCTTGGTATATTCCACGCTTAATCTGTATTGGCTGTGATGTGATGTTATCTGAATTTGTTTGGATATTAAGTGTGGTTTTCCAGTTTTTCATTACTGTGTTTAGAAACTGTATCAATTTAGGATCTACTTTGTATATTTCCAATATCTGTAGTAACCATGAGTGGGGTACACTATCAAAGGCTTTTTGGTAATCAATGTATGTGTAGTGTAGGGACCTTTGTTTAGTTTTAGCTTGATATGTCACCTCTGTATCAATTATCAGTTGCTCTTTACATCCTCGTGCTCCTTTGCAGCAGCCTTTTTGTTCTTCATTTATAATTTTGTTCTGTGTTGTATGTGTCATTAATTTCTGTGTGATGACTGAAGTTAATATTTTGTATATTGTTGGTAGGCATGTTATGGGGCGATATTTAGCTGGGTTTGCTGTGTCTGCTTGATCTTTAGGTTTCAGACCTTTAGGTAATATGTACATTATTATTATTATTATTATTATTATTATTATTATTATTATTATTATTATTATTATTATTATTAATGAAATACATACATAAATACATTCTACTACTACTAAAGGTGTTTTTTTTTTTTTTTGGTTAGGACAATTTCTGTGCTTAAAATGCAAATATTCTAATGTTCATTAGTCACTATTAATTAAAAATCAGTAGCAGACAATGATCAGTAAGACTATATACACTTAATTCTTTTTTTTCCTTCTAGGCTGTCTGCTCCAAAGGTACCATACGTGAATAGAATATACTTAAAAATTATATTAACTAACTGAAATTTGTGAATCATGAGCAATCTACGAACATTAGATGGCTGCCAAAATTCTGCTTGTCCAAGGATTGTCATAATAAGTTTGTATTAATAGGCATTCACTGAAGAACAGTTAGTACTACATATTCACAGCAAGTATTCTTTGCACTGCACTCAACAATTATAATCTGAACACAACTAGAAATTTCTTGCCATTTCGAATATTTTATCCACAGATTAAACACACAAATCATGTTTACTAAAGCCTTTTACAGCCAATGGCAACACTTCCCATGCTATTAGAAGGAAAAAAGTGTGTGTCAAGAAAAATAAAGAAGAAATAATAATTAGATAAAATCCAGCCACAATACAGAAATGTGTCCGAGTCCATTATTAATATTGGTAATGGTTTAGAACCATGACAATAACATTTTTATCTTTGGAAACATTACTGACCATTTGTTGCTTTGTGAACAGTTGAAACGGACGTTGGAGCTGTATCTTATTAGCTCTAGCACAAAATAACGATTTCAACTGCATTTAGTAACATATTAGGAGAGAAAAATATTTTTTTTTAAAATGTGAATAGTTGTATAGATTTACTACAATTTTTCAAAATGCATACACAATCTTTCTGCAGTGATTTTCTTTTGTTGACTCTTTAGTCTACATGGTATATATAATTTATTGAACTAAGCCAAATACACTCACGTTCAGTAAAAAACAAACAGAACACCTTGAACAACTAGAGACAGCACATTCATATTCACAGGATATGTACATTAGTATCTTCTGCAGAAATGATTAGCATATGAAATATGCTGGTTCAAGGTCAACACTGATGGTGCAGCACAACACCACCTACTGGTAAAATGTGCCTGGGCTCTCGTTCTTGCAATAAACTGAAGGTAATTGATCAGTGTGACTTGAGAAGTCATGCAAGATACCTTGCAGACATACGAACGAACTGTACCATCAAATCAATGAGTTTGAAAGAGCGCACATTATTGTCGTGAGAGAATGTGATGCATCCCTCAGGGAAACTGCTGCTCATGGGGACTAAGTATTTCAGTAGTGCAAAGGGTGTGGGCAGAATGGTTCACAGAAGGCCATAGAACATGACGAGATGTGTCAGATCACAACACCTAGACCATCCCCCATGAAGAGAGACACCTCTTCCGACTGACATTTCAGGGCAGATCTGTGCCCTCCTCAGCTCTGATGCAACAGTGGAACAGTGTAACACATCATACACTATCAGGGGTGACAGTCTGTCCTTGTTTATTACAGCATGGGTTGTGTGTGCTTCGCCCACTTCTCCATCTATCTTTGACGAATGTGCAGAAACATACTAGACAGTAGTAGTGTATGGAACGATGTCACTGGGGACAGGAATGGCATCAGATTGTGTGCCAGATGAACTCAGGTTTTGTTTGAATATGATGGCCACATCTTGGTTTGTCGAAGACTGGGGTGCAGCGTCGTACTGACTGCATTCGCAGAAGACAAAGTGCCAACTCAAGGCCTTATGGAGTGGGGTGTTATTGGGTATGACCACCAAGCAGAGGGGGTGCGTGTCCAGGGCACTGTGACCAGTGTGACCCATGCGAATGACATCCTGCGATCCCTTTCTGCACAACACCCCAGTCATCATTTTCAGGAAGACAATGCACGACCCCATGTTGCTGCATGAACACATGCCTTCTTGGTGTCACAGGATGTCAGCCTTTTGCCCTGGCCCTCCAGAGCACCAGAATTGTCACAAATCAAAAAACTGTGCGATATGGTGAAACGACAGGTGCAGAGCTGTGACTCCAGTGCTAACCATCACAAATGAACTTTGGAACCAAGTGAATGCCACATGGACAATTATACCACAGGCTGCCAGTGAGTGAGTGAGTGAACTTTTCATCCATGAGTGCAACTGAAGTCAAAGAGGGAAATGATGATATCTTTTCATTGCTAGAAAATGTACCGGGCTGTGAGATGTTGATGCTGAGGACATCACAAAATAGGTGGCAAACAG
Source organism: Schistocerca cancellata (assembly GCF_023864275.1). Classification (NCBI taxonomy): domain Eukaryota; kingdom Metazoa; phylum Arthropoda; class Insecta; order Orthoptera; family Acrididae; genus Schistocerca; species Schistocerca cancellata. Next base: position 440,774,757 of record NC_064629.1, on the reverse strand, counting down.
TGAAGTTGATGAAGTAAGAAGTCAAAAATTGTTAATAAAATTAGGTTTGGTATTTAAAGAAGGGTGTTTTGAATGGTATGGCTGTGTTTGGAAAAGAGAATTTATAGAACTCCAGCCTATTTGCTTTTTTGTTATTTGGCTTGACCTGCCACATAAACCAAGATAGATAGAGTCTACTTTATTATAAATATATAGCCTTTATTTTAATACATCTTCGTGTAATTCTATCTTTATTGGAACATTGCCAGTAACATTTATTTAACCAGTATATGTAATAATTCTGATGGGTTGTCAACATATTCCATACATAATGCTGGGGGCAGATACTCCACACATGTGCACATGCACACACAGTATTATGTATGAAATGTGTTAACAACCTATTAGAATTGTTACATATATTAGTCACATAAAAGTTAGTGACAATGTTCCAATAAAGATAGTCTTCATTTTGACCATAAAGCAAACCAATGTAAATATATTTATGTTAAAAGATTATATTTTACCTGTTTGGTATGCCACAAAGATATTCCAATAGAAAGTGCTGATAGCAGGAGGACACACCCAGCATAATAATAATAATTATCTAACGACCACAAAGTAATACTGAAGACTTGAAAAATATAAAATGGATTCACAACTTCATTCACAAACAATGACCAATAAGACTTGACTTTCACTGACATGGTATTTTCACCATACAGGAAACACCTGAAAAAGAGAGAGAGAGAATCACCTTAGCTTCTATTGTTAGAGCAGCAAAATTTAAATCTGTTATAATACAGTGCAGCATTAAAAGATGGGGTTAACATTATAAACTTTTTCTTTAAACTGCAAAGTATCACAAATGCTGAAACAGAGTGTGGGACATGGGAATCAGCAGACATGGAGGGCACTTGTATCATGTGGTGAGAGGGGGTGGAGCAAAAAGGCCACACATAGGGGGAGAAACGGGGGGTTGGAAGGGGTAGCAGTAGGTGGTAGTGAGGGAGAGAACAGTGGAGGGGCTCAGTGAGGAGGGTGGGGGGCAAAGCTGTCTAAAAGACCCAAAGACGGGATGGGTCTGCAGGGGGTTAGAGAGATGGGGTAGAGTGAGGGTAAGAGAGGAACGAATGATTGTTTGATTAATTGAGAGGGGTTATGGGACCAAACAGCGAGGTCATCAGTCCCAAGGTTCCGAAGTGAGTTACAGAAGAAAAAGGGTCTGCTAAAAGAGGATAGATTCAGTCAGGGGAGTCAAATTATAAAATAATGAACATTAAACACACTCAGTAAAAGCATAAATTGTGAGACCAAATCTAAAAACTGGAAAAAGGGGGTGGGGTGGGGGTGGGGGCAGTCATGGGATCACAGACCGAGAAGACTGTAACAAAAGAACCAACCACAACCAACCTGTCCCTGCTCGAAGACTAAAGGAGAATCTTATATCTGGAAATAGAAACCACTTTCACGGAGGAAACTGAGGACCAGTGCAACCATCCATGAATTTTCTGCTAATCAGGAAGACTATACTTAACATGAAGGGCTGAAAGAAGGGGACATTCCACCAATATGTGAGATATCATCAGTCTGGCTCCACAACCACATTGTGGGGGTGGGTCATTAAGTAGGAGGAAACAATGGGTGAGCTGGGTATGACCAATGCACAAATGGCGTGTAACAGTGGACCACTCCCGAGAGAAGCAGAAAGAAGAGCGCCAAACTGCAATAAACTCCTTGATTGTGTGGAGTTTATTACTATGAGCAGTAGCACTCCAGATAGAATTCCACTGTTGGGCAAAGAGAGATTCGAGATAGATCCGCATATCCGCAGCTGGAACCATGGAAGGAAATGAGGGGTAAGTATCTGCCCCTCTAGCCAACTAAAGGTCAGCCAATTCATTCCCTGGGATACCCATGTGACTTGGGACCCAGAGAAAGACAACTGAACAGGCAGCACACTCAAGGGCAAACAGAAGATCATGGATAGCACAGACCAAAGGGTGGCAAGAGTAGAATGGGACGGTCTGCACCCCAAGACGTGTGGGCCAGGAGGCACAGAGCATTAAGCTTCTGTATACATGTGGCCTTTAGGTGGTGAATGTGGGGTAGCCATGTTAGCTTGTTATCAAAAATATGACCCAAGAAACAGGATTGTGCTGCAACATCGAGGAACTGGTAGCCTAAATGAAGTTCTAGATTGGGATGTACTGTCGGTTGATGACAAAAGTGCATAATTTGCATTTTGGAGGGAGAACACTGGAAGCCATGGGCAGTGGCCCATGCAGAGGCCCATTGGATGGCGCCTGGGAGTTGGTGCTCAGCAGACGCTACCGCGTGGGAGCTGCACCAGATGCACAAATCGTCGACGTACGACGCCGGGGTAACCAGAGATCACACAGAGGTTGCAAGCCCATTTATGGCAATGAGGAAGATTGGGATACCATTCTCCTGAATCTGAGGGGTACTGAGTGAAGTGCCAACTCGAACCCGGAAGAGCCAGTAAGATGATAACTCGTGGCTAAAAATTGGAAGGGGACCACGGAAGCCCCAGTCATGGAGGGTAACTAAAATGTAATGGTGCCAAGCCATGTCATACGCTTTATGTAGGTCAAAGAAGACCGCGACAAGGTGCCGGTGGTGAGTAAAAGCTTGTCAGATGGCTGATTCCAATCAGAGTAAATGGTCAGTTGGAGATCCCCCTGCCCGGAAGCCACACTGATATGGGGACAAAACGCCCCAAGATTTGAGTACCCAACATAATCTGAAGTTGACCATACTTTATAAGGCTACTTTATAAGGCTACTTGGGTGGTAGCTGTCGAGACATTGGGCTTTCCCAGGTTTAAGGACGAGGATAACTATACTACCTCACCCTTGTGATGGAAAAGCACCTGTGAGTCAAATGTGGTTGAAGACCCTGAGAAGCTGTTGCCTCTGGGGAACGTCCAAGTGTTGGATCATCTGGTTGTGGATGAAATCCAGCCCCGGGGCTGTGTCTTGTGAAGAACTAAGAGCCTGCACCCATTCCCATTCAGCGAAAGGTGTAGTATAGGAATCAACATGGTATGGGATGAAACTGAAGCGGGTCTGTTCAACCCTGCATTTCTGCCGGAGAATGGTAGTAGGGTAGGAAGAGGACAATGATGCTGTCGCAAAGTGTGTCGCGAGGTGTTCTGCGAGGATCAATGGATCAGAGCACAGGGAATCTTGGAGGTTCAGACCCTGGACAGTTGACTGTCACTGGCAGCCCAGAAGGCTACAGAGCTATGACAAAACCTGTGACGAAGAGGCATCCATCCCCAGGGAAGAAACATAGTGCTCCCAGCATTCCTTTTTACTCCATTTCATGAGGTAATTCGCCTTAGCATAGAGACGCTTAAAAGTGAGGAGGTTGGTCTGTGTAGGGTGTAGCTTGAAACGCTGCAGCACCCATCGGCAGTCCTGGACAGTGATTTCGACATTCTTGGTCCACTGCGGTACTGGCCAACGATGAGAAGGACCTGTGGATAGGGGGACAGCAGTGCCAGCAGCATGAGGAATAGTGGAAGAGATGCCTTGCACAACTACTTCAATGAAATTCAGAGAGGGGGGGGGGGGTCCCCCCACATGGCTCACACGGAAAGCAGTAAATTTTGAAGTGGAGGTCAAACCTCAAGTGGGGACCTAAACGCCAAAAAGGATGAAAGAACAGGCAAAAGGAACAAAACTGCAATGAATACAGGAAATCAGGTAGATAGGCTGGTCGACATAAATCAGTACACCAAGAGAGGGGAAGGAGGTGGCAACGGGAAAGAAGCGAGGATAGGGAGGGAGGGGGCAAGGTGAAAGAAATGCAGCCAGGGAATGAAGAATGGCCGAAATAGCTTGGGGCCTCATGTGTGCCATGCACGAACTCAAGAAAGAACCTTGAGCCTCCTGTGGGGAGGGAGAGGGGGTAAGAGAGGAATAGAGAGAGAGAGAGGGGGGGGGCAGAGATACAGCAATTCAAGTGAGTAGGGAGATGGTGCTGTGATTGAGGGTGGGGAAGGGGGGGTGGCGGAGGGGGAAGGAAGATGTTACTGTAACTACGGGATAGGAGAAGGGAGATGGTGCTGCAACAGGTGGGAAAGGAGGTGGAACACAAATGGGGTGACAGAGGTGGGGCAGAGAAGGAACAAGAAAGTGGAGGGTGGGAGGGGGCTGGTGGGCAATGGGTGGGGGTTGGAGGGTTCCCTAGGGCAATGAAGGGGATGGGGTGGGCAGGGGCCACAAGTGGGGGGGGGGCAACAAGGGGTGGGGGCAACCTGGTATTTACTTATAGTATACCTTACTAAAAATGACAAGTTTTAGGTCCATGTTTTGAAAAGGAATACTTCCGTAGAACCCAATTTAAAATAATACAAATACAAAAGCCTTAAACCACAGATTTGTTTTTTGCCATAATTTTATTACAAGAAATTGTAAAAAAAGAAAAATGCATTTTTGAGGATCCTCAATTTGCCAGTGCTTTGGAATAGAGTATATTCATAGCTCACAACTGCAAATGACGTAATCCAATATGGCATCATCATAGTTGTGCTTGCGATGCAGAAAGGAATGCTGTGACTCACTGGCACATTTCAATCCACACACCAAAAATCTGGTGTGTGTGATTCCTTCTTTGATGTTTAGGAATACTCTGCAATGTGAAATTACAAGTTGTGACATCACCAAAAATTGTCTAGCTCCAAAACCATATCTGCTTTCATGTTAAGTGTGAGAATGCCTTAAGAGGATGCATTACTGGCTGCACATAAATTCAGTACAATCACACCAATGGGGAATCAAAACCTGGACAACAATGCTGACCACCAACACCTTGCAAGCTTGCATACATTGGGGTCCGCAGGCAGTTTTTCTGACAGGGGGCTCTGGATATTGAAGTTCCATGTCGCTATGGTATAACACTGCCTCCCGGCAAATGCTCTTTCCTAGTGAACCAATGGATACATTGGCGAGCCACAACAGCTGGGCACAGTTGCACCTGAAGATTACAAACAGCTGTCACAGAAATATGCTGCAATTACCACAACATCAACTGCTGGAATGCCTGAAAAGTTTTCAACCATCTAATGGATTTCCTATTCCTACAAGTACATAAGGTAACATCTAGTCTAGATAGAATGAGTTTTGTTGCAACACAGGGTGACAGACATACAGGTGATTTTCCCATTCATGAGCTGCTTTTCTGCAGTTTCTGCCAATTTTTGGTTCTTACCTGTGGCTGTGGTGTGTTAAAATCACAGAAATTTTAAGATTTTTAAAGAATTGGACATGTAAGGTCAGTCACACCCTTAGGCATATCAATTATGTAATAAATTATGGAACCTCCAGCTTGTTAAAATTCAGTTAATAAGCCATAATCTTTATCAGATATCTTAACTCTTTTACTTTTCATATTACTTTTGACATTAGTGTTCCAGTCTTCCCTTAAGTGTTCATGACAAACTGCTGAAAAGAATTAGGGGAAGACAGCTTTGGACATCTGCCTCATACCCCACTGAGCAATAGCTAAGGACTGGATACATTGTCAAGTTGTACCTTTATCTTTCACCAATTAAGTACACAACAAAACAACATTATGCCCTCAATCATTTACATAAAAATAACTAAAATGTCTGACATGTATCGAAAACAAAGTGGAAACAATAATTCATCCTGTTATCCAGGGTTCTTTTCCATTGGACTTTGAGAGTTCCAATAACATGTATGTCATCTGTATTTCACAGCCTGACATTTATGTGGCATGCTCTGTATGAGTCTACAGAGATCACCATGTGGTATCTGTTCTCATTCTTCAATGAGAGCCTATGAGATTTCTTGGAGAATCTGTTATGGAACAGGATGACCACGAACACCTCTGTCAAGCATGTCCCACATATGCAGGATGGGGATTAGGTATGGACTCATGGCCAGCCATTCCATTACTTCTATGTCCAACCTTCAAAAGATGCTGCTGATGCCTGCTGCATAAGTACTGCAAGTAGAAAAATTCAGGGTCCCTACTCTATGCAGCAGCCAGTGGATGTTCCAACAGGATCTAGTTTATGTACTGCCTGGCATTAAGGTGACCATGGACAATGGTGAGATCTGTATAGATGTCAACACTTAAGCCTCCCAACAATATCACAGAATTGCTCACCACAGGTCTCCAACATGAACACGGCCATCATCTTGCGTCAGAGTATACCTGCACTTGTCTGTGAATAACATGTTTTGCCGTTCAGGAAGTTGCCAATTGACACGGGAAAGACAGAACTGAAGGTGAGATGCAAGGCATTGTTGGGTCAAGCAGGATACTCGAACAGGATGTCTGAGATTGATTGATTGATTTCTTTATTAATCCATGTAACAATTTACATTGTGTGGATTTCGTCAGCAAAATCATATACAATACAATATACCTACAATTATACACATAAAATTTGTATTTACACACATTTTTGAGATATATTAAATTAGTTTTATATCCTTGTGTAATTTGTAATTTTCTTATAGCGCTGTACAATTTTTGATTTCATATTATAATTATTTCCTCATGTATTACAATGCAGGCTACTTTAATTACACTACATGTTTTAATTCAGATAGTCCATTACTGCGTAATAACTTTTATTTAATAAAAAAAATTTTAGTTTTGTTTTGAACTGTCCAATTGTGTCAACATCTTTTATTTTTTGGGGTAATTTATTATATAATTTAACAGCATTGTACAACAAGCTCTGCTGAGTTTTAACTTTATTTTTCCTCTCTAGATGCAGATTGTATTGGTTTCTAGTTTCATAGCTGTGTACTAAAGAATTTTTCATATAGCAGTCAATATATTTTTTTTTTACATACATAACACTTTGAAAAATGTATTCACAGGGGACAGTTAAGATTTCCAGCTTTTGGAAATGTTCAAGGCAGTGAGCCCTACTGCCACTCTTGGTTATTATACGAATTGCTCTTTTCTGTAATTTGAAAACTATTTGAATATTTTTACTGTTGACTCCCCAAAATATTATTCCGTAGGTAATAACAGAGTGGATATAAGAAAAATATACAGATCTGACACATGTAGTATCACAAACTGCAGTCAGAATTCTCAGAGCATAGCATGCTGTAGCGATTCTGTTACTAAGTATTTTAATATGTTCTTCCCACTTTAACTGACTGTCAACATGCATACCAAGAAATTTTGTGTAGTCTACACATTCTATAGTTTCATTGTTTAACTTAAAGTTGTTATGGTGTGGTTTTTTGCAGACATAGAAGTTAACAGCATTTGTTTTTTTAAGATTTAGTGTTAGTTTATTATTGCATGCCCACTCACGTACACTGTGTAAGATCATTTCACATAACCTGTTCGTTACAATCTGATCAGACACAGCGGCTCCAGTGGCCCTTCTGAGATTGTCTTGTAGTGCTGTGGTAGTATCTGTATGATGCTGCACTGCAGAGGTGGTCAGATATCAGTCTTCATGTGAGGTAGTAATGTGTCTGCGACGTTGTCCAACTCGCCTCACGTACTAATCTGTCTCCCTGTAGCGTGTCCGCAACTTACAGATGATGCATGGAGATATTGGTATCTGCAGCAACATGACAAAGTCCATTTCTGGATCAAACCGACTGCCCTTGTAACCTGCAATGCATTAAGATGCCACAGTGCATGTACTTGGCTGAATCCACAGTCCACAAATGACAACTGCCATCTGTGTACCTCACTACAAAACACTGGGACACAGATACTCACTTCCTTCTGAGGGGTGACCTGACACTGTAATGAACAACACTGCCGACAGCTGGTGAATGATTTTAATTGTTCTCTACATCGAAAGCAAAGATCTCAAGTCATGCAATCAGACCACATGTTCTGCCTGTATCAAAATAGATTTAACATACTGCATGCTGATACACATGCTCCCCTAATTCTTTTGAACAGTGATTTTTGCATGACAACCCCTTCACTGTAATTTAAGAGAGTTGTGCAACTTATTCACAACTAGATACTCCTGTGACAATTAGCATTCTAGAACAATGCTGCTTAGTGTGAGGTGTAAGTCTCTATTAACCCATTTCTGTCCACCCCCGATAGCTGAGTGGTCAGCGCGACAGAACGTCAATCCTAAGGGCCCGGGTTCGATTCCCGGCTGGGTCGGAGATATTCTCCGCTCAGGGACTGGGTGTTGTGTTGTCCTAATCATCATCATTTCATCCCCATTGACACGCAAGTTGCCAAAGTGGCGTCAAGTCTAAAGACTTGCACCCAGCGAATGGTCTACCTGACGGGAGGCCCTAGTCACACAACATTTCTTTTAACCCATTTCTGAGCCTTTCCACCACTTTCAGTATTCCTACAAGTCCAAACAACACATTTTGAATAAAAAATTGTGAATGCTTTTCTAAGCTTTCCTCATCTCTTTAGAATTAAAAACACATTCTGACAAATGAATTGTGTGTCCTGTTACTAGTTTCTAGTCTAATCTTTGCTTGTGTGTGTTCAAGCTCAAGCAAACTATTGAGAGTGCTGCTGTGAGAATTAATATACTCCATATCTTTCTAATAAGCAGCTACAGAAAGTATGATTAATAAAGACACATAGCTGTGCACATCTGCACAAGACTAATACATCTGGGGTGTGGTATATGCTCCCGAGGTTCTCCTCTAAATGGCGTGTTTCATCTCAACAGCCATCCACTTGATAGGCATAAAAACAGTTTGAAACAGAGTTTTCTTTAATGAGTGTTTGTACCATCCTTGTGGTGCAGGTTGTTAAATCAAGATCTTCATTCCGTGTGACACACATTTTCTACAGTCAAGTCACATGGTTGATGAAGCATGCCTAGGTCTCTCAGTAATAGAGGACTGGCACTGCTCACCAGCCCCTAGCTCAGTGCCTCCAGGGCTACCAAACTTGTACTCACACAGACTATCTGGGCTCCCCATGGTGCTTGTGACTTCACATGTCCCAATAGCATAGTTCATTTTAAAACACTCAATGAGTTTTCTACTTACATCCATAACAGATCATAACTGTATGGAAAGCTAAAACTGTTCCAACACTGTATTAATCATGTTGGTTTAAATGTTTTGATATTTCAATAATGATGCATGCTTAAATAAAAGGTAGGTATGGTGAAGAGCCACTGGATTAAAGGTCCAAAACCAATAAGTCTAGTATCAATACGTAGACTAATCCTCATAACTCAATGTGGTTCTACATCCATTTTTCCTTTTTATCCCTGGAGACAAATGTGTTTCATTTTCCCTTAACTCTGGTCATTTATTACAGATCACACAGTGTGTGCACAATTACTGACCTAAGTAATATTCAATGATTGCTCTTGTCCTTCCAAAAATGGGCCAAAAGCACAATTCACATAGTTTCTAATTTGTTTTTCCTTGAAAGTTTCATGTAGCTTCCTAAGTTGCTGCCTTTGATTCATTGTGGTGAATCTAACTACTTCTACTTCTTCTCGTAAAGTTTTTTACTCCGTGTTTGAACGTGTGTGTGCATTTCTTGTCACTTCCTTAGCAACAGAAGGAGATTCTTATTTTAAGCTATTGTTCTACTCCTCCTGAAGAGCTCTCCGTATTGGAGATGGTCAGGGGACGCTCAGCATCTTTTTGGATTTACACTAACTCTGCAAAAGAATTTGTTTTTGTGTTCAGAATGTACCACTGTTGTGAGGTGAGCTTTTCTGAGCCAAGATTTAATCTGAATCTGGGTTGCGGTGTTACTAGATCTGATATCTGGTTGAGAACAAACAAGTTGTGCTTTAGTACCCCATCCATTTTCACCAGAGTCCATAAAATATGCTGGCATCATACATGCATAAGATGTGGGCCACTTCATCTGTGCCTATGCGGTCGTCAGATTCAGAAGAGCTGTTCTCATAGCACCAGGGCTATAGATTTGGGTCACCAGCACATGACAGAACTTCTGTTTGTTTATATTTTCTTGTTCTGACCATCTTGCTTTTCATTTGTGGGAGTGAGTGAGTTGCATATGCAGAACTATATTTATAGCAAGCTTTTTGCCATAAAGACACCCATCACTGTGACTCTCAGTGGTTTCAGCATATTCTCCCACAGACACTATCAAGGTGACCCTCAGATCACCACCTGGCATTACTCGATTCTAAGATATTTGCAATAACTACTAAAGATTGCCTTCTTCTCTGGCAAATGCACAAACTGAGCCTCTACTCTATTCACTGGTGTTGTGTGCCATCCTAGTTTCTCATGTGTAGCCTCTGAAAGCTGGTAGTTGGAAGCTCCTGGTCATGTAGCCACTCCACTCACAATTTGTGATTCCACCCTTTGGTTTGGCTGCCCCTGACGAGGGGAGCAGATGTCTCTGGCAATTGCCTGCTGCAGATGAGATTCTAACAATGCATGTTGGTCCATGAGAGTTATTTAATTTCTTCCCTCCTGCCACCCGTATCTGTTGACATTCTAACATTTCATAGTTACATGTTTTTAAGTTGTTTTTTCTTCTTTTAACAAATGTGTGTGCAAAACATTCTATTACATTTGTCACTGATACAAATGTACGGTCGAATAAAGCTTTTTTTTAAGTCCAATAGAATCTCTATAAGGTATGAGGAGCCACAATGTCTGCAGCACTACCAACAGGACGTACAGCTGAAGATTCAAATGGGTAACATGAAAAAACTTCCTGGTAGACTAAAACTGTGTGTTATAACTGTATTGAACCTTGTGTTTTACTGGCTATGCTCTTACTATGTGAGCTAGCCAAGAATGACCCACAATCTACTCTCCCATAATAGCCCACTCAGAGTATTACCCACAAAAGGCAGAGAGCCCACTTTCATGTCCTAGGCCAGCACACAGTTATAGCCTGACATGAAGTTTCAGAACAGCTCTCATGCCAGAAAGAAAGCTGCATTGTGTCAAATATGATGACTGATGTGGACAAGAACATATTTTTTCTGTTACAGGGAGATGGATTTTGGGGCAGGGGGCAGAGAGGTACTTGATAGTGTTGTTCCAACAATTTGCATACACCTGTAGTCATGTAAACAACAGAGAAAGGAAGATTAGATTAATTGTCCCATCATCAACGATGTCATCAGAATTGGAGTACATGCTTGGATTGGGGAAAGATGGCAGATCCTCCTCCTCCTCCTCCTCCTCCTCCTCCTTCTTCACAAAGATAATTAACATATAAGAATGAATTGACTTTGACGATTAAACTGTAGCTAAACTGATGCAGTGTGTCTTCCACATGGATTAATGGTTTTCCAAAATGCCACAGAAACATCTCTCAGACCTTAACAGAGTCCTCATCCTCATCCATCTTATGAAGCACTGAATATGACTCATAAGAGGGCAACTCATCCTTGGATCAGCAGTAATCATATTTTAATACTGTTAAGTGAATTTGAACTTTTTCTATCAATTTACTGAGATGAGCATTGGTACAGACATCAAACGTCAGCCTTGACACCACAATACTTAGGAATGTTTACTAATCTCTTGAGGGAGACATAAGACTGGTTGTCCTATGCTTTACATGGACAGTGAGCTGTGTGACTGCTGTGTGTTGACAAGCTTCCATGTTCCATCAAAGCTGACCCCCACTCGCCACACTCTTTACTCAGAGGCACACAAAGTTCATAAACTTTACAATTCCCTACCTAGCAACTTTCTTATCTGAACTAGAGCTGATAACATCTGGTTAGCTGACACGTAACTGGAGTTTCCTACAAACAGTGTGCTTCCTACTGTGACAGCAGTAATCTGCGCATCTCTATTATACACAACAGGCTGTTTCAAGTCATGTGCCTCCACACAATTTGTTAAGCCCCATGAGGGGAGAGGAGCCGGCAGATAAAATCGTGCAAACAATGTTGTTCGAAACTGGCTAGAGAGGAAAAGAAAAGGGGAAAAGGAGGGGAGGGGGGTGGCAAGAAGAAGGTGTACACAATGTGGTTGTGGAAAATTCAACGTAGCACAGATTCAAAAACATTTTGTTAAGCTTGAGGAACATAGTAATACTACTTTTTTGCAAGTTAGGATCAGTAGGAAAAACAAACCTGTCATGTTTTGTATACAGCATTAGTAGTGTCCTGCTTGACACAGTCACATCACTTAAGTATCTGGGCGTAACGTTGCAAAGCGATATGAAATGGAACAAGAATGCATGGATTGTGACAGGTATGGTGAATGGTCAACTTTGGTTTATTGGGATAGTTCCAGGAAAGTGTGGTTTATCTGTAAAGGTGTTACACATATGCTTCAGGAACTCAAATGGGAAACCATGGAGGGAAGGTGATGATGTTTGGTTTGTGGGGCGCTCAACTGCGTGGTTATCAGCGCCTGTACAATTTCCCAACCTTTGCTCAGTCCAATTTCGCCACTTTCCTGGATGATGATGAAATGATGAGGACAACACAAACACCCAGTCATCTCGAGGCAGGTGAAAATCCCTGACCCTGCCGGGAATCGAACCCGGGACCCCGTGCTCGGGAAGCGAGAACGCTACCGCGAGACCACGAGCGGCGGACTGTGGTGATGGAGGGAAGGTGATGTTCTTTTTGAGGACCTATATTGAGATAAATTAGAGAACCGGCATTTGAAACTGACTGCAGAATGATTCTGTTGCCTCCAACATACACTGTGCGTAAGCACCACGATGATAAGGTAAGAGGCATTAGGGTCCATACAGAGGCACATAGACAATAGTTTTTTCCCTCATTCTATTTGCAAGTGGAACAGGAAAAGAAATGATTAATAGTGGTACGTGGTAACCTGTGCCGTGTGCGTAACATGGAGTGCAGAGTATTGATTCAGAGGTGTATGTACAAAAAAAAGGGCTTACCAACACATCATTATTGCCAGTCTGGCAGCAAGTTGGTTTCTTTTATCACACTTTAACTGATCAGAGCTGTGCTGAGTGATAACCTATAGTTCCTGTGCATCTATTTCTGCTTTGTACTAGGTAGCTTGTAACATACAAGAACATATTTTTACCAAAAATTGAACCATGATGATGTGTTCTGTAAGTTATTGTTGCTACTACTGATATGATACAGTGTTAGACATACAGCTGAAATATTCCCTTATGCTACACGAGATAAACATACTTGTGGTAAGACAGGATTCCACAGTGAACGTGCTTGCTCACATATGGTTACCATGACAGAGAAGGCAAGCACTTTTGGTTCCAGTGTTCTATGGGTCACATTTTGAACAGTCTCATTAAGAGGATGTAATGAATCACTACTAAAATGACAGTGTGTGCATAGTATTTGTTGTGTAATGAGGCACTTACATCTGTTGTCGTACTTCAGAATTGTGGCCTTTGCTTCCATCCAGAATTTCAGACAACGTTAGACTCTGGTCATCCAGTCCATGCAGTCGATAGAATCTGTTTAAGCTACTGCTCCATATAAACTTCAGTTCCTGATGGATAAAATATCGTAACTGACCAATGGCATAATCATTACAAATGCCATCAGTTGTAACCACTGCATGAAAATATTTCTGCCCTTCAGACTCCTGCAAAATCAAATATATGCAAATCTGATATTATATACACATAAAAACCATCTACAATGACTATTTAACTAGGATTTTATTTCATTACCCTAACAGATTACTTTAACAACAACACACATGTAAACAAACTTAGCATAGGTTGCTGCATGTGAAACCCAAATTGAAAGAGCACCTTAAATTAAAACACACACACACAAAATACAAAACATTAACTCTAAGCTCAAGGTGATGTCTTGTGAGAAGACACATCAGGAAATTTTAAGATGACAGACCAGGAATTTCATACTGCACCATCAGCTGCTACAGTTATTGTATTGCCACCATGTAACAGGACATTCGAAAAGTAAATCAGCACCAGTGTGGGATTCATGATATAAATTAAATGCCTTTCGTAAAGGATGAAATGTAAACTATTAGAAGTTCTGAAACTTATAGTTTGGCAGATCTTACACTAAATAAAATCTGATTTTTAATACATTTACACTGAAACACATGAGACAGTCACTAACACCTCATGCCAAGAATGCATTCCTGGCTGACTCAAATGTTGAAGCATTTCACCATTAGGGAAGCAACCTGTGTTCAGTTAGTATCCAGCCAGTGTTTATGAACAGAACAGTAGTCATTCCAGTATACACTCCACTATAGAATAAATGTTTCCTACTCATCATCATCATCATCATTTAAGACTGATTATGCCTTTCAGCGTTCAGTCTGGAGCATAGCCCCCCTTATACAGTTCCTCCATGATCCCCTATTCAGTGCTAACATTGGTGCCTCTTCTGATGTTAAACCTATTACTTCAAAATCATTCTTAACCGAATCCAGGTACCTTCTCCTCGGTCTGCCCCGACTCCTCCTACCCTCTACTGCTGAATCCATGAGTCTCTTGGGTAACCTTGCTTCTCCCATGCGTGTAACATGACCCCACCATCTAAGCCTGTTCGCCCTGACTGCTACATCTATAGAGTTCATTCCCAGTTTTTCTTTGATTTCCTCATTGTGGACACCCTCCTGCCATTGTTCCTATCTACTAGTACCTGCAATCATCCTAGCTACTTTCATATCCGTAACATCAACCTTGTTGATAAGGTAACCTGAATCCACCCAGCTTTCACTCCCATACAACAAAGTTGGTCGAAAGATTGAACGGTGCACAGATAACTTAGTCTTGGTACTGAACTTGCAGAAGAGAGTAGAACTTGCAGAAGAGAGTAGATCGTAGCTGAGCACTCACTGCATTAGCTTTGCTATACCTCGCTTCCAGTTCTTTCACTATGTTGCCGTCCTGTGAGAATATGCATCCTAAGTACTTGAAACCGTCCACCTGTTCTAACTTTGTTCCTCCTATTTGGCACTCAATCTGTTTATATTTCTTTCCCACTGACATTACTTTCGTTTTGGAGATGCTAATCTTCATACCATAGTCCTTACATTTCTGATCTAGCTCTGAAATATTACTTTGCAAACTTTCAATCGAATCTGCCATCACAACTAAGTCATCCGCATATGCAAGACTGCTTATTTTGTGTTCACATATATTAATCTCACCCAGCCAGTCTATTGTTTTCAACATATGATCCATAAATAATATGAACAACAGTGGAGACAGGTTGCAGCCTTGTCTTACCCCTGAAACTACTCTGAACCATGAACTCAATTTACCGTCAACTCTAACTGCTGCCTGACTATCCATGTAAAGACCTTTAATTGCTTGCAAAAGTTTGCCTCCTATTCCATAATCTTGTAGAACAGACAATAACTTCCTCCTAGGAACCCGGTCATATGCCTTTTCTAGATCTATAAAGCATAGATACAATTCCCTGTTCCACTCATAACACTTCTCCATTATTTGCCGTAAGCTAAAGATCTGGTCCTGACAACCTCTAAGAGGCCTAAACCCACACTGATTTTCATCCAGTTGGTCCTCAACTAATACTCGCACTTTCCTTTCAACAATACCTGAGAAGATTTTACCCACAATGCTGATTAAAGAGATACCTCTGTAGTTGTTACAATCTTTTCTGTTCCCATGTTTAAAGATTGGTGTGATTACTGCTTTTGTCCAGTCTGATGGAACCTGTCCCAACTCCCAGGCCATTTCAATTATCCTGTGTAGCCATTTAAGACCTGACATTCCACTGTATTTGATGAGTTCAGACTTAATTTCATCCACTCCAGCCGCTTTATTGCACTGCAATCTATTGACCATTTTTTCCACTTCCTCAAATGTGATCTTATTTCCATCATCATTCCTATCCCATTCTACCTCGAAATCTGAAACATTACTGATCGCATTTTCACCTACACTGAGCAACTCTTCAAAATATTCCCTCCATCTGCCCAAGGCATCCACAGGATTCACCAGCAGTTTTCCTGACCTGTCCAAAATACTTGTCATTTCCTTCTTACCTCCCTTTCGAAGACTGCTAATTACACTCCAGAATGGTTTTCCAGCAGCTTGACCCATAGTCTCCAACCTGTTTCCAAAGTCTTCCCATGATTTCTTCTTGGATGCTGCAATTATCTGTTTGGCTTTGTTTCTTTCTTCAACATAACTTTCTCTGTCTACCTGGGTTCTGGTATGTAGCCATTTTTGATACGCCTTCTTTTTCCTTTTACAGGCTGCCTTGACTGTATCATTCCACCAAGCTGTTTGCTTCATCCTACTTTTACACACTACTGTTCCAAGACATTCTTTAGCCACTTCTAGTACTGTGTCCCTGTACCTTGTCCATTCCTTTTCCAATGACTGTAATTGACTACATTCAACTAACTGGTACCTTTCTGAGATCACTGTTATGTACTTGTGCCTGATTTCCTTATCCTGAAGTTTCTCCACTCTTATCCTCCTACATATGGACCTGACCTCCTGCACTTTCGGCCTCACAATCCCAGTTTCACTGCAGATTAAATAATGATCAGTGTCATCAAAGAATCCCCTGAATACACGTGTGTCCCTCACAGCCTTCCTGAATTCGTGATCTGTTATTATATAGTCAATGACAGATCTGGTTCCCCTGCCTTCCCAGGTATACCGGTGAATGTTCTTATGTTTAAAAAAAGAGTTTGTGATTACTAAGCCCATACTGGCACAGAAATCCAAGAGTTGTTTCCTGTTCCTGTTGGCCTCCATATCCTCTCCAAATTTACCCATAACCTTTTCATACCCTTCTGTTCGATTTCCAATCCTGCCGTGAAAATCACCCATGAGCAGAACACTGTCCTTGTCCTTTACTCTAACAACTACATCACTGAGTGCCTCATAAAAACTATCTGTCTTATCTTGACCTGTCCCTTCACAATGCAAATATACTGACACAATCCTAATTTTCTTGCTAGACACTGTCAAATCTATCCACATCAGTCGTTCGTTTACATACCTTATTGCAACTACGCTGGGTTCCATTTCTTTCCTGATGTAAAGCCCTACACCCCATTGTGCTATTCCTGCTTTGACTCCTGACAGGTAGACCTTGTATTCTCCCACTTCCTCTTCTTTCTCACCCCTTACCCGAATGTCACTAACAGCTAAAACGTCCAGCCCCATCTTACTTGCAGCCTCTGCCAGCTCTACCTTCTTCCCAGAGTAGCCCCCATTGATATTAATAGCTCCCCATCTCATTACCATTTGTTTGCCAAGTCGTATCTTAGGAGTCCCTGGTTTGTCAGTTAGAGGTGGGACTCCGTCACCTCCAAAGGTCCGAGGCATTTTGCTCTGATTGTTGCCAGCATCATATTTAAAGTACCAGGGAAGCAGGTTGCTAGCCTTACTTGCCCCGAGTCCCATTGGGTTTTACCCCTAACGGCTGAGGGACTAACCGGTGGATTTGGTAGTCTTTGCCGTATGAGCACAAAGGTGACCACGACTCAGAATATGTCCGAGATGCCCAGCCTTATTCCAAAGTAACTGGTATCCCGACTGTCGGGACCACTTACTTGGCCACTCATACGTTGCCCGTGGTTCATGAACTAGGACATGACTACAGGAACCCACACCATGAACCACATGTTTCTTACTGAGTATTTTTATAGTATTAAGCAAACACACAGGTAAGGTTGCCACAGTTTTAGACATCTCTCTATTTAATGCCTTTCTTGGATACATGTGAACTCTGTAGATAGCAAAAACAATTTTTGTTTAATTTCTCCTATCATATTTGTGTACAAATGTAGACTTTTCAAGCATATATTGTTAGTGGAAAGTTCTAGTAGTTCCAGCTAGGTGATAAAGCCACTTCACCAAAAACTTATGGCCTTGACACTCAGTTGAAGCACTGTGGAATATCAACACTGTCATCCAGTGGAAATCTAAGAGCTTTTCTTCATCAGACCTGCGGATATTACATATTCTCAACCTGGAATATGTAATCAATGCATTTTATTAGAGCCAAAATGACCTGTGATGTGGTTTTTGGTACCATCAATTGTTACAATTATGTTCATACATTATGAGTATGCATGAAAGTATCGCATAATTTTAAGTACTTTCTATTGTGTAAATAGTTTCCACTGTGTAGATAATATAAAACAGAAATTTATGATCCTAACAGGAGCAATCTGTCTTATGGTAATGTCGCTGAACTTGCACTTTTTTATACGAAAAGACGAAATATGATTAGAGTATAATGTCTGTTGACAAGGAGATCATCAGGGATAGTGCACATACTCAAATTGGGAAATGATTAGGAAGGAAACTGAAAATGTCACTTTTACAAAAAACAGCCCTGGTTTTACCTTAAAGGATTCAGGGAAACCACATAAAATCTAAATCTGTGCAGGCATATGGGGATTTGAATCACCGACCACATGAATGTGAATCCAGTTGGTACAGACCTCTGTTAAAAATATTCAACACACAAGTGTGCTAAGTACCAATAGAGTGGTCAGAAATTGAAAAGAAACAGTCATTAGTGGGCACCACAAGGGCACTTGCTGCACTTCAGGTATATTAAGCTTGTCCTAGTAATGTACAATTCTGTCCACATTGACCCTTATTTCCCTAGATGCTTGCAGGAACATGAAGGTCTTCATTTGTTTATTCACTCATTCAGTCATTCCACTCCACTTTCTTGATAACTACAATGGCCCATTCATATCAAATTGCATTTAGTGGACCATTATGACAGTCTTTTTTGTATTTTTTTAAATTTATATTCCTTGTTTTGAATACTGATCCTTTAAAAAATCTATTAGATTACTTTTCCTTACTTCTTTCTGTTTCTGCCACTATCACACTACCATTTAGATGGTTACCAACAGGCTACCAGAAGTGCAGTTTCCCTGCCATATCTTTTTCCACTCTCCTCTACTCTCACAGAAAAGAAGCCACAGGTTTTTGCCCTTCCAGTCTCTTTTACTAATTCTACGATTATCATTATGACTTTCACAGCATGGTTTCCAATTCTTTAGATAAAATGGTATGAAGAATAACATCCACTCAACAATCTTAGGAAGCATCTTGCACAGAGTTTGGGGTACTGGAGTCTCTCACTATTGACAGTATAAATAACTGATTTTGAAACTTCGGGAAATGAATCACACAACACAGAAATTATGAACTGGTGATTTTCTTGAACTGCCAGATCCACTTGCTGAACAAAATCATGGTTGATACTCACTTCCTTCCCTGACCGCCTGCATCATGAGCAGTGGTACATCTTGCTTCTTGCACAATTGCTGCACTTTTCTGCCACTCACGAAAGTTTCACCATACACATTACTTGTTCATCATCGAATTTCAGCTGCAATGCATCCCTCATCATGAAGAAATTGAATGACAACATGCACTTCACACTTGCTGGGAGATGCTATTGCTCTAGGCATCTTTACGTACTCACCGTGTGTTCAGAACTGATGAGTGCAATGCGACACAGTTGTAGGCACGCTAGACATACTGCGCAACACATCTGCACAAAGCTCCATCAAATTGTCACTTTGGTTTTAATTTCATGACCAAAAAGATCTTGACAAAAAAAAAAAAAGAGCCCTCGTATATGCAGTGGAGTGTGAGAAGGTGACGGTGTGACAGACAAAAAAATGTATAGAGTGTGAACTCTACAATATTGCCTGACCGTATAACTACAGAGTTCACCAACCATAAAGTGAGGTGATATGTTGTAAATACAGTGCACTGTTGTAAGCTGCAGCATTACAGACACACCACTACAGTGCAAAATAGATCTGTAGAATACAAACACCATCCAAAAAGGCCTTTAAGACCCAACAGTACCGACTGGCCGCTGTGTCATCCTCAGCCCTTAGGTGTCACCAGACGCAGATACAGAGGGGCACGTCGTCAGCACACTTCTCACCTGGCCATTGTCAGTTTTTGTGACTGGTGCCACTACTTCTCAATCAAGTAGCTCCTCAATTGGCCTCACAAAGGCTAAGTGCACCCTGCTTGCCAACACCACTCAGCAGACCTGGATCGTGGTCTAAGTGCTAGCCAAGCCTGACAGCACTTAACTTTGTTGACCTGACGGGAAGTGGTGTTAACACTGTGGCAATGCCACTGGATAAACGGATCTGTAACATGTAGAAATGTGACCAACCAGCGTTTGAAGATGGATTCAAGTGTTTCTTCCCTATACATTGTGTGAACTGTTTAGGCAATGATGCTTTTTTGGGTCATGAGTACCATGTATTAATTACCGGAAAAATATATTCAGGGAATTAAGCATTATGTAACTACAAGGACTGGCAGATGAAACAGTTCATGCGGTTAAAAAATTACCAACTTTGAATTAATCATTCATTGCAGTGACAACAAAATTTGGGCAACAGGATTCCACCACACAAATCCTATTGAGTCAGTCATACTCAAACTTGCACTTGCAAGATGAACCTGAAATAAAATCAGTTGTCTCCTCCACATCACTAACAATTGCAATAGGAAAGCATACATCGTAAGCCACTTGCTTACACCTCCTGATTAACCCACCTACTGGACACAGAACACCTAAAGAACGTATGGCTAATAGTTATGGCACCACCACCTTCTCTCCTCACAAGGGAACCTCCCCATCGCACCCCCCTCAGATTTAGTTATAAATTGGCACAGTGGATAGGCCTTGAAAAACTGAACACAGGTCAATAGAAAAAACAGGAAGAAGTTGTGTGGAACTATGAAAAAAATAAGCAAAATATACAAACTGAGTAGTTCAGACGCAAGATAAGCAACATCAAGGATAGTGTAAGCACCGGAGCGCCGGTTCAAGTCTTTCCTCGAGTGAAAATTTTACTTTCTTTATTTTCGCAAAGTTATGATCTCTCCGTTTGTTCATTGACATCTCTGTTCACTGTAATAAGTTTAGTGTCTGTTTTGTGACCGCACCGCAAAACCGTGCGATTAGTAGACGAAAGGATGTGCCTCTCCAATGGGAACCGAAAACATTTGATCGCAAGGTCATAGGTCAACCGATTCCTCCACAGGAAAACACGTCTGATATATTCTATACGACAATGCGGCATGCGCGTCACGACAGGAATATGTTGTCGACCCACCTAACTTGTACACTTTGCGAATGGGTAAAAAGATTCTTCTACCTTTCCCGATTTAAGTTTTCTTGTGGATGTGATAATCACTCCCAAAAAAGTGATGAAAACATAAGAGTTTGTCACATAAACTGCAACAAATGAATGCAACAGTTTCACAGTCACACAGTTTTCCCTGTGCTCTGTCAAAACAAAACATATGTTTTAACGTTTTCAAATTTTTCCGTTTGTAAACCGTCAAATTCTGCATATGTCCAAGCAAATCTGAACATGTCCTGGAATTTTGGAGAGCGAAGTTGATTATGTGTGAGTTCCTGAACTTTGATAATTGGCACACGATCACGTAAACAATACTGCTCTGTGTACCTGTGCAGCTTTGCAAAATAATTGTCTGAAAATAAAAAAATTAAACTTTTCACTCAAAGGAAGATTTTAACCAAGGACCTCTAGTTCCGCAGCTGCTCACACAACCACGGGACCACGGCGCTCCTGAGCTCCCACTCTCCTTGATGTTGCATATCTTGCGCATGGACTACTCAGTTTGTATATTTTGCTTACTTTTTTCATAGTTCCACACAACTTCTTCCTGTTTTCTCGAGTGATCTGTGTTTAGTTTTTCAATCCCTATCCACTGTGCCAACTTACAACTAAATTTGAGGGGGGTGCGATGGGAGGTTCCCTTGTCAGAAGAAATGTGTATTAAAGAACTGAAGACCAATGTGTACGAGTAGAAAGTCATCTGACCACAGTTCACTGTCTTCGATTGGGTACTCTGAAGACAGCCGTAGTACTGATGACAGGAACATTGAAATCTGTCTGTAGGACCAATTTGGCTGCACAATAGTTTTCCCATCTTAATAAAAAGATAATGGGAAAACCTCACTAGTAAGATGACCCAACCTTATGGTGGAACATAACAGGGTTCCAGTTACATGTGGAAGGAGTCAAACTCCTATCACAGGCAGATGCAGATCCGGTTTCAGTTTGGGAGTAGGGGGTCACAGTTATTTTATTGTTTGTCCCTAAAAATAATTTGTCCTCACTTCTAATCAATCCTATATTTAACGTGTCACAGATACTTAGGATTCTAATAATTATAATAATAATAAAATATATAAAAAGCATTAATACAATCATAATAACTTGCTTATGTCAGTGGTCAGTACATTGGAGATTTAACCCCTTTAGATCCACACCTGACCACAGGGTGGACCTGGTACTTGCATTTACAAGAAACCCATTTCAAAGATTCTGAAATCACTGCACTAAGGGACTCCAAACCTCCACAAAAAGGATGACCTCACAGTGCAGAGAGATAAAAGGCTATGTCTGTCAACAGCAGATACCACATACCACTGTTAGTCTTCTCCCATCATTTCAGTCTCACAGCAGTCACTATTAATGTTCATGTGCCACACAGTGTAAATACACTTCCAGTCACATTAATGTGACCACCTGTCAATAGCCTGAATAACCACCTTTCGCAGTGCAGACCACAGTGACACATGCAGGAATAGAGTCAATGAGGTCCTGGAAGGTACTGACAGGGATGTGGAATCATGCCAACTGCAGTGCCACATCCAGCTGTGCTAGGTTTCTCAGCTGAGGATCCATGGGAGAGGCAGCCCGATTAAGGTCGTCTCACAGATTCTCAATTGTGTTTACATCCAAGGAGTATGGTGGCCAGTATGGTAAACTTGTCCTGGTGCTCTTCAAACCACGCACATACACTGGGAGCAATTTGACTTATTGCATTGTGCTGCTAGTAGATGCCATCATTCTGAGGAAAAACAAATTGCATGTAGAGGTGGATATCATTTCAAAGAATAGATGCACACTTGTGTTGATCCATTGTGTCTTCCATATTGACAAGATCTCCCATAGAATGCCACAGAAACATCCACCTGTATGGATGGGGTGGTTTCATTTGCGGATCATCCACCCTGAAGTCACTCTGGCTGAGGCTCTCGCCAAGGGTGACTTAGTAGCTGTTGCTGGGAGTCCAGGTGCCTCAAACTGGACAGGCACCTACTACACAGCATACATGGGGAAATTACAATTCAAGCATCAGTAATGCAATTCCTGCAGTGTCGAGGCTACAACCATGAGGGTACATGACAACCTTCTACAACAGATTGCCTACTGCAATAGATTTCAGATGTGAACATAATTCCACTTAACAGTAAGTGCAGGCGATCAAAGGGCACGGTGCATAGATCATAAATTATGTACCTTGCAAGGTACCCTTCCCCAAACAGCCTGCACTGACATGAAATTTAGAAAAGAGGAGGTCAAACCCCAAAAGGGAACCACAAGTAATCAAGCCAAAAAGGTTGAGGGAAAGGTTTGAAATGAGCTAAAACTGGTGGGTGTCATAATAATAGCCGAGTCATCAACATAAAAGTGTGATTAGCTATAACAACCCTTTTAGTAAGGACACGAAATGAATTATCGGAGGTCTGTTGTAGCACCAACACCAAAGGGCTGGGAGGTAAAAATTGTTGTGAGAGATCAAAGCTTGAATGTTCAAATGGATTTAGGTTGGGGTAGTTATCCGGGGATGAAGAGGCTTGTATAGGATAGACAAGCATGGAGAGCTTCATCAAACCAGTCTTCAGACTGAAGACAACAATACAACACTTAGTTGCTCATAATAGAAACATAGATCACAAGGCTCTCAAGGGCCTTACTGCAAAGCACTCCTACCATCCCTTCCATGTTGCGACTTCAACACATGAGGTTTCTTCACCACATGCATTCAGGGATTGAGCTAGAGAAAACCTCATGTCTTGAGAAGGGTTATACCTTTTGAACCTGGTGCAGATCACTGACTTTAGCACTGCTTTGGGGTCTTTCTCTACCATAACTTCTCAACATACTCTCCAGCCCTGCTCACACTACTCAGTGAGATGTGTTCCATGACCTGCACTTTAATGGCCACTTCCTGTTCTGGATTACTTGTTACAGCAGTGTCCAGAAAGAAGCTGCCCAGACTGGTGCACAACAAGGCTAACCAGTAAATCAGAAAATTCACAAGTGCACAGAGTCATTGTTAATTACTGCACTCACTAAAGATAATGATGTAAAAGTCCTCAGGAGGGTTAAAAAAGACAGTTGGTGTTGATAGTATTCCAACAACTGCCATCCAGAAATGTAGGCATACTATGAGTCACAGAGGTGAGTTACTGACAGGTACATTCTCAGTGTTACTGAAAAGTGGACAAGTTATTTCTGTTTTCAAGAAAGGAGAAAAACACACATGAACAGCTATTGGTCTATCACAATTGCATCATCCTTCTCTGATAATTAAAAAAAAATAATAATAATTGCACAAAAAAGTGACAGGCTTCACTGATAAAGTATACTGAGTAATTTCAACATGGGTTTAGATACAAAAAATCTACATAAATAGCTATGACTGAACGAATATGATATTAGACCTTTTGGAAACAAAACAAGAAATTACAGGTATATTTCTGGATTTGTCAAAGACTGCTGACACAGTGGCTCATAAAAAAAAATCCTGTTAAAAATTTAACAGTATGATATCAGAGGACTGGCAAATAAATGGAGTGCATTGTTCCTAAGCAATTGCTCTCAGAAGGGAATAACACAGCAACAGTACAGAAAGCTGTGAACTTTGCTACTTTGCAATTCAACAACTGGTCTAATTCACAGACTAACCAGCCATCAACATTAAAACAGGTGGTTTCCATAAACATCTGTACCACACAAAATGCAATAATACAACAGTAAATAATCAAGCAACTGAATTCAGATTCCCACGTCTGTGGTTACAAGATAATCTGAAATGGAATAACTACACAGTCCAGTCGCAATAAAGTGACCACTGGCTCTATTCGACACCAACATACAGTAGCCACTCACAGACGGCAGGTAGCAGCACTATCAGTGGAACGTATATAAAGCACGTCAGGCAGATGCATAAAAAATGCAGTTGTCATCATAATGCACAAATGAAGCAATTTATCTGACATCCAAAAGGGCATGATCGTTGGCTTTCAGGCCTAAGTACGCAGCATTTCTAGAATGGTTAAGTTTGGAAAATTTTTCCCATGCTGCTGCTGTTAAAGTATATCATGCATGGCAAATTGGCACCATCTAAAACTGGCACTGAGGCAACTGTAGTGCACCATGGGTCATAGACAACAGGAGTGAAAAATGGCTATGGAGATGTGTATGGGCAAACAGATGTGCAACTGTTGAGCTACTGACCACCCAGATGAACCAAGGGGCTATCAGAAGTATCTCCTCAACAAACATCCAGCGAATGTTGCTGTGTATGAGCCTCCACAGCAGGTGCCTGGTCCATGCATCCATGCTGACTGCTGTTGAATGGTAACAAAGACTGGAATTTGCACTCTAATACTGTGACTAGATGCCACTGAGTGGTGAAAGGACGTCTTTTCAGATGAATCATGTTTCATGCCCTCTTGTGTGTACAATGTGAAACATCTGAAAGTAAACATCCTGCAACAATCGTTGGATAGTTATGGTCTGGGGAAATGTTTTCATGGCATTCCCTGGGTGATCTCGTCATTCTGAAAGGCACAATTAATCAACAAGAGTATGCATCTATCCCTGGGGGCCATGCCCATTCCTACATGTGATTTGTTTTTTCCTCATCACAATGGCATCTATCACCAGGCTAATGCAAAGTGTCAGACTGCTCACAGTGCACATGCGTGGTTTGAAGAGCACTAGGATGGGTGTACCATACTCCCCTGGCCATGGCACTGGAGTCGGCATGGCTCTTCATCCCAATCGGTACCTTTGAGAACCTCATTGACTCTCCTGCATATCTGTGCTGCAAAAGGTAATGATTCAGGGTTACGAGAACGTCACATGAATGTGACTGGAAAGTGTATATTGATCAGGTTTACACTTACATTAGTACCGCCTGCTACGCCCCGAGTCTGCTGCAAGCGTGTACTAGCCAGAATACCATGCATATGTCTGCATAATATGCATACATACAGGCTCACCCAAGATATACACTATGTGATCAAAAGTATCCAGACACCTGGTTGAAAATGACTTACAAGTTCGTAGCACCCTCTATCGGTAATGCCAGAATTCGATTTGGTGTTGGCTCACCCTTAGCCTTGATCACAGTTTCCACTCTAGCAGGCATATGTTCAATCAGGTGCTGGAAAGTTTCTTGGGGAATGGCAGCCCATTCTTCACAGAGTGCTGCACTGAGGAGAGGTCTTGATGTCAGTTGGTGAGGCCTGACACAAAGTCGGCATTCCAAAACATCCCAAAGGTGTTCTACAGGATTTAGGTCAGGACTCTGTACAGGCCAGTCCATTACAGGGATATTACTGTCATGTAACCACTCTGCCACAGGCCGTAAATTATGAACATGTGCTCGATCATGTTGAAAGCTGCAATCACCATCCCCAAATTCCTCTTTAATAGTGGGAAGCAAGAAGGTGCTTAAATCAATGTAGGCCTGTGCAGTGATAGTGCAATGCAAAACAACAAAGTGTGCAAGCCCTCTCCATGAAAAACATGACCACACCATAACACCACCACCACCACCACCACCACCACCACCACCACCACCACCACCACCACCACCTCCTCCTAATTTCACTGTTGGTACTACACACGCTGGCAGATGATGTTCACCGGGCATTCACCATACCCGCACCCTGCAATCAGATTGCCACATTGTGTACTGTGATTTGCCACTCCACACAACATTTTTCCACTGTTCGACCATCCAATGTTTACGCTCCTTACACCAAGTGAGGCGTCATTTCACATTTACTGGCGTGATGTGTGGTTTATGAGCAGCCACTCTACCATGAAATCCTAGTTTTCTCACCTTTCACGTAACTGTCATAGTACTTGCAGTGGATCCTGATGCAGTTTGGAATTCCTGTGTAATGGTCTGGATAGATGTGTGTCTATTACACATTACAACCCTCTTCAAGTGTTGGAGGTCTCTGACAGTCAGTAGACGAGGTCCGCCTGTATGCTTTTGTGTTTTATGTGTCCCTTCACATTTCCACTTCACCATCACATAAAAAATAGTGGATCTAGGGATGCTTAGGAGTGTAGAAATCTTGAGTACAGATGTATGAGACAAGTGACACCCAATCACCTGACCATGTTCGACGTCTGCGAGTTCTGCTGAGTGCCTCATTCTGCTCTCTCACAATGTCTAATTACTACTGAGGTCACTGATATGGAGTGCCTGGCAGTAGGTGGCAGCACAATGCAACTGATATGAAAAATATGTTTTTGAGGGTGTCCAGATACTTATGATCACATAATGTAGTGTGATATTCTGGGGAAATTTTCCAGTCACCCTTAGAAATTTTAAGATCCAGAAGACAGCTATGTGGATCATATATGGAAGCGAAACTGCAGAGTCTTGCAAACACATTTTCAAAAAAACTTGAGATCCTAACAATGTCTTGCTTATGCATTCTCAAGACTTTCAAATTCATATGGAAAACTACATAGGGCCACATGAATGCAGGCTTAAGAAAACAGTTAAATTCACAAACATTACACTACGATAAATTCAAACCTGTGTATGTTATATATTAATACACAACTCTGTCAAAAGGGAGCATTCCACATGGGCCTCCAGCTGTTTATACTTCATGGGAGCTTATTAAAGTCTAGTGAAGACAACACACAATTTTGTACAGCCATGAAGTCTTATTTGCTGTGTCCTGTTTTTATCCTATAAAAGAATACCTAGAACAGTAAATGTGCTGATTATGATAACTGCAACACATGAACTGTTCAGCAAAGCAAATATGCTGTGATGTGTTGCAATGCATTGTAAACTATAATCTACTCAACTTAAATATTAACATATTTTGTCCGACATCTGCAGCACACTGTGTAATATCAGATCACACGGACCAAATGAATAAATAAATAAATAAATAAATAAATAAATAAAACTGGATAGTTTATATCCATCTTTCTGTGCTTGACACTGCAACAGTGCATCAAATTGTGGTTTATACTACTAAAATGATCCACTGTGACACTGAAGCACTTTCAGATCAGTTTTGGAAGCAGTCTGGGCTCTAGTGGAATAAGAAGTGGAACTCTGCAATCAAGGGTAGGAGACTGGCTGTGTTAGGTTCAAGAGCAGGCCAACTAGAAAGAACATTGCAGTCTTTGAGGTGGTGAGGGCGAAATGTTAGCAAATTATTATGGAAAAAGAGAAGAGATCATGGGAAAGTACATCAACAACATACACCTTTTCACTGAGAGCATGGTTACAACAGACCATCAGGATGATTCCTGGGGTACGTGGGAGGTACCCAGTTGCTGCTCTAAAATGACATTTAGTATTCCCACCAGTGGACATTGGTATGGACGCAGATAAGGTAATGTAGGCCTCATGGCATAGTAGTGTGGTGAACTGTTATGAACAGTGAGCGCAGTAAGAATGGGCCAAGCCCACTGACAACAATCAATATGGACCTGGCCTTCGCTTCCGCCACATTCTATTGCTCCATGTACTACTTATTCAGTCATTTGCACTGGTTGCCTTTTGGACTTTTCCCATTTCCATCTCTACACGGTATTCTGACTCTTTGCTCCCTCACAGATTGACCTGGGTGGCAAGTTTGTTTTTTTTTTTCTTCTGGGGTCCAACTCCCTGGCTTATCTAAGTGAGGCCTCACTGCCTATGGTAGTTACATTTATTATGCCAATACAATGGTTTTGTGGCACTGTCGTGGTAAGCATACAAAAATGGTGTTGGAGGTAATTCTTTCATGTGCGACACTTATTTTTTCATAGTATTAATTTGTGGCCACTATAGACTCAATGATTTTACAATGCTGCCAGGAACAGGAGCAGCAACAAAACCTGCAGCAGGAGTAGATGTAGGTGCTATTCAAACAGAATGAAGAATTGATCTGCTCTCATGCCATTCTGGTGACAGGCCACACACCTGCAGAGAAACCTTCTCCATTGATGCCATTTGCCGGTTTTGACAAGTCTACAGAAAGCTGAGAGAATTACCTGCACCAGTTCTTGCTGCAGTACCAAGCAAAGCATTGATCCAACAGATGAGGCCACCTTGTTATTATCCAGCAGAGTGGGGTTGTACGGAATCATGCAAAATTTGAAGTGCTCTACTGAGTTCGAAAAACAACATATTGAGGAACTCTGCCAGAGGCTCGTGCAGTATTTTGGACATCAAACACATTTGGTGGTAGCACAGTTACAGTTTAACCAGCACCACAAGTGCCCTGAGTAGTTGTATGTGGCCTGGATTGCTAACCTGCAAGGACTCTCATGCAAGTATTGGTTACAACGTCCCCTATGAGCCACCTCGTATGCAGATTCACTGATTAAGGGCATGATTGTCTCATCAGCACCTGATGCCAACATCCAAACTAGAGTATTGGCCTTGTCTGATCCTTCTTTGGTCAAAGCTGCTCAAAATTGCTGAACCACATGAACTTGCAGCAGCAGCAAAGAACATACTTTCTCACAGCTGCCAGGTGTCAAAGTCAGATATGTGTGGTAAACAGGCCCCAATGGCCTGTGGAGTTGGTCCGGTGGCCTTGCCTTCCACTCAGCAGCTGTGTGCTGATGACATTGCTGATTGGAGTGCAGTGACTGCCCATTATCAGTAGACAGTCATGGGCTATTCAGCCCCTGAAGTATTGTTTGTGCCCTGCCCACTGTTGGGCCCTTTTTTTGCCACATAAACCATTAACCCCGGGCTGCTGACGCATCCCAGTATGGCATAAGTGCAGTTGTGTTTCATCGGAATCCAGATAGCATTGAGCAGTCCATCACTTACACATTGAAGCTGCTTTCAGCAGTGCAACAACTATTCAGACATGTAAAAGGAGGCACTATCATTTTTGGTATTAGAAAGTTTCACTTTTTCTGTCTGGAGCAAACATCTTACTCATCACTATCTTCATTATTCGGCCACCACTCTAAGCTATCAGATAGGCACATAGGACTGCCCAGGATTGCAGAGGTGCACTCTAACTCAGTAATTATTGCCATGACATTCATTAGCAATCCACTGCACTGCTTGCTACTGCAGATCGGCTATTGTGGTTGCCAGTGGGCTCCTTTCCATAGTTAGGAGGCTCTTGTTTTTGCATTGAATGATATTGTGCAGCAGACAATGATGAATTTACCTTTGACTGAGCAGGAGATTGGGTGCACCGTGGCTGCAGACCTACTTTTCTAAAAAATCATTTCAATAGTCCAGGCAGGATTTTCCAGAGGGTCCTCATGCTTGCTTGCACAGGAGGAAAGCTGTCCAATGGTTGTGTCCTCGCATACTCCAGATGCTGCATGCAAAGCAATGGGGTATTTCTCATATGAAGGCTCTGGCATTGGGTCATGTCAACTGACCACTAATCAATCATGAAACTGCACATCTTGTGTGGGTTGTGCATAGAACCACTATACCTCACAATGCCAGTTTTCCCCTCAGTGCCCTTGGAACAGAATGCACTTTTTTGGTAAGCATGTGATTGTTGGTAGAGGATACACTGCCCAATTTCCTGTACAATGTCAGACTGTATTCCATGCCACCGACAGCAACTATTTGCACATTGTCAGTCACTTTTGCTATTGAGGGCTCCTTCTGGGACCTACACATTCAATAAATGTTAGCAATTCATGTCATGGGAGTTTTTGGATTTTTGCATATGCAATAGTATCCAGTTTCACCAGGCTCCTAACTCAGAGGTGGAGTGTTTCACGCTAACAGTATGACCAAGATGAAGAAGTGTGTGTGTGTCTTGTCTTGTGAGGATGCACTGTCTAATGCTGCCATCATATAATGATGATGGCATTGAAACAGAGGATGACAAGCGTAAAGCTGAAATACTAAACACCTTCTTCCAAAGCTGTTTCACAGAGGAAGACCGCACTGCAGTTCCTTCTCTAAATCCTCGCACCAACGAAAAAATGGCTGACATCGAAATAAGTGTCCAAGGAATAGAAAAGCAACTGGAATCACTCAACAGAGAAAAGTCCACTGGACCTGACGGGATACCAATTCGAGTCTACACAGAGTACGCGAAAGAACTTGCCCCCCTTCTAACAGCCGTGTACCGCAAGTCTCTAGAGGAACAGAAGGTTCCAAATGATTGGAAAAGAGCACAGGTAGTCCCAGTCTTCAAGAAGGGTCGTCGAGCAGATGCGCAAAACTATAGACCTATATCTCTGACGTTGATCTGTTGTAGAATTTTAGAACATGTGTTTTGCTCGAGTATCATGTCGTTTTTGGAAACTCAGAATCTACTATGTAGGAATCAACATGGATTCCGGAAACAGTGATCGTGTGAAACCCAACTCGCTTTATTTGTTCATGAGACCCAGAAAATATTAGATACAGGCTCCCAGGTAGATGCTATTTTTCTTGACTTCCGGAAGGCGTTCGATACAGTTCTGCACTGTCGCCTGATAAACAAAGTAAGAGCCTACGGAATATCAGACCAGCTGTGTGGCTGGATTGAAGAGTTTTTAGCAAACAGAACACAGCATGTTGTTATCAACGGAGAGACGTCTACAGACATTAAAGTAACCTCTGGCGTGCCACAGGGGAGTGTTATGGGACCATTGCTTTTCACAATATATATAAATGACCTAGTAGATAGTGTCGGAAGTTCCATGCGGCTTTTCGCGGATGATGCTGTAGTATACAGAGAAGTTGCAGCATTAGAAAATTGTAGCGAAATGCAGGAAGATCTGCAGCGGATAGGCAGTTGGTGCAGGGAGTGGCAACTGACCCTTAACATAGACAAATGTAATGTATTGTGAATACATAGAAAGAAGGATCCTTTATTGTATGATTATATGATAGCGGAACAAACACTGGTAGCAGTTACTTCTGTAAAATATCTGGGAGTATGTGTGCGGAACGATTTGAAGTGGAATGATCATATAAAATTAATTGTTGGTAAGGCGGGTACCAGGTTGAGATTCATTGGGAGAGTCCTTAGAAAATGTAGTCCACCAACAAAGGAGGTGGCTTACAAAACACTCGTTCGACCTATACTTGAGTATTGCTCATCAGTGTGGGATCCGTACCGGTTTGACAGAGGAGATAGAGAAGATCCAAAGGAGAGCGGCGCGTTTCGTCACAGGGTTATTTGGTAACCGTGATAGCGTTACGGAGATGTTTAACAAACTCAAGTGGCAGACTCTGCAAGAGAGGCGCTCTGCATCGCGGTGTAGCTTGCTCGCCAGGTTTCGAGAGGGTGCGTTTCTGGATGAGGTATCGAATATATTGCTTCCCCCTACTTATACCTCCCGAGGAGATCACGAATGTAAAATTAGAGAGATTAGAGCGCGCACAGAGGCTTTCAGACAGTCGTTCTTCCCGCGAACCATACGCGACTGGAACAGGAAAGGGAGATAATGACAGTGGCACGTAAAGTGCCCTCCGCCACACACCATTGGGTGGCTTGCGGAGTATAAATGTAGATGTAGATGTAGATGTAGATGTAATTTTCTAACCATGTAGTGGGCAATGCTGGTTAATACGTGCAATCCGACAGTATGTTTGCATGGATGCCAGCTGTAGGGTATCTCTGGTTTGTTGCATGTAGCATGCCCCAGAGTGTCACAGCCTGCCACATTTTCCTTGCGGGACTGCTGCTTGGGCCCGGTCTTTTGGCTGGCAGCATGGGTGGCTGCCAAACATAGTGGTGAGCCACAAAGGTCAGCATTTGTCTGTGTGGGATGTCAGTCCAGGGTAGCTGACCCATCATTCTAATCAGCTGTGTCTGTCACCTGTCGGACCTGTGATGCTGTCATCTCAGCACAAGCCAGGTGACAAGGTCAGTCATGGTTTCTTCCCAGCAGGAGACTCCCAACCGCAGCAGCATGCACTCCTGCTGCCACCTCTACTATGCCCTCTGCCACACTACTTTCGCACATCGAATATAGCACCTGTGGCGATTGTTCCTGCGCCTTCCAATGCAGAGCCCACGGACTTGGAACTGGCGCCCTCCTTTTCCTGCTTGTTATGGGTCACCACTGGTGTACCAGCTGTCATGCCTGCCTCTGAAATATTCCTCTATACCAGCAAAGTTGGATGCATTAGTGTTGCCTACTTTGGTGATAGATCTTCTGTTGGGAAATCTCATGCTGTCTCTAATTTTGTGATGGAGGTTGCAGCACAAACCTGGCCATTTTTGGCTCTATGTGACATTTTCAGGGGGGGAACGATATAATATCACCACCAGCAGACATTGATATGGACACAGACAAGCTGGCATGGGTCTCGCAGCAGAGTAGCGCTGCAATCTGCAATGGACAGTGAAAATGTAGCATTGTATGGACAGATCTGCAGACACTAGTGTTTAGTTGACCGTAGTGATATGGCAATAGACCAAGTCCCTTCAGTTCTTATGCTAATATCAACCAACTTGAATCAGGGCTCCACACTGTGCCGTGTTCTTGGTTCTGCAAGCTAGTTATTTGTGCTAGTTGCATTTTGGGCTTTTGTCCATCAACATCTATATGTGGTGTTCGAACATTCTGCTCCCTTGTAGACTGATATGCACATCAAGTATGTTTTCCTCTTTTGGGGTTCAGCTCCATCGCTTCTGTAGCCGCTGCTAGCTGGAGTAGTTACATTTGTGCAGACAGAACGGTTTTGCAGTGTTGTTACA
Source organism: Schistocerca cancellata (assembly GCF_023864275.1). Lineage (NCBI taxonomy): Eukaryota > Metazoa > Arthropoda > Insecta > Orthoptera > Acrididae > Schistocerca > Schistocerca cancellata. The sequence continues at coordinate 440,741,087 of NC_064629.1, read as the reverse complement.
CCAGGCACATACGAAAAGATGAATGTTTCCTGGACACCTACAACACATTGCTCAGACTATGGCAGACCAATTTACTAGTGGTACCACCATGCCAGTCAGGATCAAGCTTTCCAAACAGAAAGCAAGATTAGGGTTTAGAGATGGAAAAGCTCAGACTGTTTGAAGAATAGGGAAAGAAATTGGCTGTGCTCTTTCAAAGGAACTATCCTGGCATTTGCTTTGAGCAATTTATGAAAATCACTGAAAACCTAAATCTGGATGGCCATTTGTGGATTTGAACCTACATCCTTCCAAATGCTAGTTCAGTGTGCTAACCACTGCACCACCTCACTTGAGTTTTCCGGGACCACAGAAGGGTCATGTGGGTGTGGGAGGGGGGAGTGGGAGCGGGAGGGGGGGGAGCGAGAGGGGGGGGCGGGAGGGGGGGCGGGAGGGGGGGAGCGGGAGGGGGGGCGGGAGGGGGGGAGTGGGAGGGGGGGAGCGGGAGGGGGGGGAGCGGGAGGGGGGAGCGGGAGGGGGGAGTGGGAGGGGGGAGCGGGAGGGGGGGAGTGGGAGGGGGGGGAGCGGGAGGGGGGAGCGGGAGGGGGGGAGCGGGAGGGGGGAGCGGGAGGGGGGAGCGGGAGTGGGAGGGGGAGTGGCCATTCTTTGTGTGGGAACTGGATTCTTGTCCTATACATTTTCTTTTGCTCGTGATGCATCAAAAATAGTATCTTGTACACTGTGCTGGGGCAGCTCACTGAGAGATTTAATGAAATCCTCCTCACTGATTCATGTTTTATCTGAGTGGCAGGAAATATTTTCCCAGTTGTTTGGTTATTTTCAGCAAGGGTTCTGGATACATGTAATAATCAACTGATGATAATGTAACAGTGCAGGAGGTGGCTATATAACAAGTTTTCCTGGATACACATAAGTATTTCCAATCACCTCAACAAGCCCAATGGTATTACTTGCGGCTATATTATCCTCAGCTAACTCCACAAGTAGATCTTTATGTGGTCCATACTCCCCCTATTTTATTCTATATATTGAGTTAGCGGTTGGTTGGTTGGTTTATTTAAAAGAGGGGGAAGTGACCAAACTACGAGAGGTCATTGGTCCCTTGTTCTGAAGAAAACAGTGCCACAAGGGTGAGAATAAGACAATGAGACAGCACAAAGCAGAATGAAAGGAAAAACCACAACAATGACTGAAGGACAACAAACACTTAAATGGACAAAAGGGAACAAGAGAGCCACAAAGACACAAGAAACACGTAGAAGAGGTTAAAACAAGAAAGCAAGTTACCATGGCTGTCTGACCATGAGGATAAAAAGGAAAAGTCAGCCACTCTGCAACACATTAAAACCTACACCCTGAAAGCACTAAGGTGGAGGACACACAGGGACAAAGGGCATGTGCTGAAACTTAGAGCAAAGGATAAAACTCACCCTCACGAATAAAACGTAAAACTAAAGCTGCTGTTGACGTATTGTCACCCACCACCGAAGGTAGGGTGCTGGGAAAGTTAAAAGTCGGCCGCAGAGAGGCTAAAAGTGGGCAATCCAGCAAGAGATGGATGACAGTGACTCGTGAGCCACAGCGACACCGAGGTGGGTCCTCGTGACAGAGGAGATATCCATGCGTCAGCCACATATGGCCAATGCGGAGCCGAGAGAGAACCACAGAGTCCCTGCGAGAGGTGCGCACAGAGGTCTTCCACACATTCGTAGTTTCCTTAATGGAACACAGCTTGTTGTGCGTACTGAGGTTATGCCATTCCGTCTCCCAAAGCCGCAAAACCTTGTGGCGTAATACTGAATTCAGGTCAGTTTCAGAGAAGCGAATCTCATAAGCGGTTTCTGTGTAGCCTGTCTGGCAAGTTTGTTGCCTGGGATTCCGACGTGACCTGGGGTCCAGACAAATACCACTGAATGATTGGACCATTCCAGGGCATAGGTGGACTCCTGTATGGTTGCTGCCAAAGGATGACAAGGGTAGCACTGGTTGATAGCTTGTAGGCAGCTCAAGGAGTCAATACACAGGGGAAATGACTCACCTGGGCATGAGCGGATGTGTTCAAGAGCACGAAATACGGTTGCCAGCTCTGCAGTGAAAACACTGCAGCCATCTGGTATGGAGTGTTGTTCTATATGTCCTCCATCAACATAGGCAAAGCCAACGTGACCATCAGCCATCGAACCATCGGTGTAAACCACTTCACAGCACTGGTACATGTCGATAATCGAGAGGAAGTGACAGTGGAGAGTCGCAGGGTTAAATGAGCCCTTAGGGAAATATGAAAGGTCCAGGTGAAGCCACAGCCTAGGTGTACACCATGGAGATATTCGTGAATGAACCTCAAGTATATGTGGTGAAGGAAAGAACTCCAGTTCGGAGAGAAAGGATTGCACACGAACTGCAATTGTAAGCCCTGACCTGAGCCACTGATGAGGGAGATGAACCACTGTGGGCAGGAAAAGGAGAGAGTAATTTGAATGCGCAGGAGAACTACACACATGTGCAACAAACTGGAGAGCAATTGTGCACACCTAACCTACAATGGGAGGAATCCGGCCTCCATCAAGACGCTGGTCACCGGACTTATCCTAAAAGCTCCTGTTGCTAGGTGAACGCCACAGTGGTGCACTGGGTCGAGTAAACGCAACACTGAGGGTGCCGCTGAACCATAAACCACACTCTCATAGTCAAGGTGGGATTGAACAAGGGCTCTGTAGAGCTGCAGCATCGTAGAGCAATCTGCATTCCAGATGGTGTTGCTCAGGCACAGGAGGGCATTGAGATGCTGCCAGCACTTCCACTTAAGCTGACGGAGGTAAGGATGCCAAGTCAATTGGGCATTGAAAACCAGTCCTAAGAATTGATAAGTCTCCACTAGGGTTAGTGGATCATCATTAAGGTAATGTTCTGGTTCCAGATGAATGGTACGACACCAACAGAAGTGCATAACACACGACTTTGTGGCCAAAAACTGGAAACCATGGGCTAGAGCCCATTACTGCGCCTTGTGGATGGCTCCCTGTAGGTGTCGCTCAGCAACACCAGTCCTGGTGGAGCAGTACGAGATGCAGAAGTCATCTGCATACAGAAAAGGTAAGACAGACAGCTCTATAACTGCTGCTAGAATACTAATGGCCACTAGAAATAGAGATACACTCAATACAGAGCCCTGCAGGACCCCACTACATTCTCCTGTATATGGGGGGAACTATGGGAGGCACCAACTTGGACATGGAAAGTACGAAGCAACAGGAAATTGTTGATAAAAATCAGGAGCGGGCCTCTGAGAACCCACTTGTATAATGTGGCTCGTCAGGTCGTTTCATACACTTTTCATAAATCAAAAAAAGATGGCAACCAGGTGTTAACATCTGGAAAAGGCACTTCGAATGGCAGACTCGAGGGACACAACATTATCACTGGTAGACTCAACTAGGCGGAAGCTGCCCTGACATGGAGCCAGCAGGCCATGTGACTCCAGGACCCAATCCAACCGCCGCCACACCATACGTTCCAGCAGCTTACAAAGAACATTGGTGAGGCTGATGGGCCGATAGCTATCCACATCAAGCAGGTTTTTACCGGGTTTGGGCACCAGAACGATGGTGCTCTCCCGCCATTACAATGGAAAGAAGCCATCACACCAGATCCGGTTAAAGATGATGAGGAGATGTCGCCTGTAGTCAGATGAGAGATGTTTAATCATCTGACCTTGGATCCGATCTGGCCCAGGAGCTGTGTAGGGGAAATGTGCAAGGGCACTAAGGAGCTGAAAATAGGGCATTATAGGGTTCACTGTGGCATGTAGCGAACGAGAGGACTTTCTTTTCTATCCATCGTTTGAGGGTGCGAAAGGCTGGGGGACAGTCCTCCGATGTGGAGGCTCGAGCATAGTGCTCAGCAATTGCGTTTGCGCCAGTAGATAACATGCCATTGATTGTAATGCCTGGGACACCTATTGGGGTCTGGTACCCAAAAAGACATCTGATCTTCGTCCAGACTTGGGAAGGTGATGTATGGCACCCAATGGTCGAGACATATCTCTCCCAACACTCCTGCTTCCGTCTTTTGATAAGCTGGCGAACACAGGCACGAAGCTGCTTAAAGGCTATGAGGTGCTCCAGGGAAGAGTGCCACTTATGCTGCTGTAGAGCTCATCAACACACCTTAATTTCCTCAGCAACTTCCGGTGACCGTCAAGGGACCTCCTTTCACCAGGGGCACCCTAAAGAGCGAGAGGTAGCATTTCCGCCGCAGTAACAATTGTTGTTGTCACCTGCTCAATCATCACATCAATGTTACCGTGTGAGGGAGAGTCAATGGTGACCACAGAGGTGAAAGTTTCCCAGTCTGCCTTGTTTAAAGCCCATCTGGATATGTGTCTGTGGGCCTGATGGCGTGGCAGTGACAGGAAGATGGGGAAGTGGTCACTACCACACAGGTCGTCATGTGCTCTCCATTGGATAGATGGGTGAAGTCCTGGGCTGCAGGTGGATACATCAATGGCCGAGTAACTACCACGAGCCACACTGAAATGTGTGGCAGCCCCAGTATTTAAGAGGCAGAGGTCGAACTGAGACAGTGAAGTTTCGACTTCTCTGCCTCGGCCAGTAAGGATGGTGCCATCCCACAAGGGTTTTTGGGTGTTAAAATTTCCCAAAAGCAGGAAATGTTTAGGGGGTTAATCAATCAGTGCAGCCATTGCATTCAGGAGTACTGCACCATCTGGAGGAAGATATACATTGTAGATAGTTATTTCCTGTATTGTCCTTATTCTGACAGCTACAGCTTCAAGAGGGGTTTGAAGGGGCACAGTTTCACTACAGACTGAGTTTAGGACATAAAAGCAAACTCCACCTGACACTCAATTATAGTCTCTACAGTTCCTGTAATATCCCTTATAGCTGGGGAGGGCAGGGGTCCGCACTGCCGGGAGCCAGGTTTCCTGGAGGGCAATGCAGAAAGCAGGTGTAAAGGTTAACAGTTGCCGTACCCCAGCCAGGTGGTGAAAAAACTGCCACAGTTCCACTGGAGGATAAAATCATCGTGAGACTGGGAAGGCATGGAACAGTCAACAAGGCAGTTTATGCCTCAGGGTCACCTGCTTCTACCGACTTATTGCCTGAGCAGTCTATGTCCATTGTGTCTTGAGGGTCCGGCAAGATCTAGGTCCTCAGCAGACGCCAGAATTCCACCTCATTCCCAGACGCAGAGCTTGTAGGTAGTGGTGGTGTGGGTGCCACTGCAATTTCCTTGGTCTTAGGGGTCTTCTTTTTGGACTTTTCTCGCAGCTCCTTGGGTTTTTCTGACTGGGAGGGCTTCACTGATTCAGTCTCTGGGACTGAGGATGATCGTGAAGCTCTACGACCAGCTGCTTTTGGGCACTTCAGCCACTGGCGAGCATCATCTTTCCCATTAGCAGACACCTGGGAAGGGAGTGACTTCTTCTCCGGCTGAGAAGTGGGAATTGGTGTCCTCTGGACAGAGGATACTGTTTTTATCAAGACCAACCCAGATCGCATTTTGGACAAGCCCTCCACCTCCCCAAACTTGTCCTCTAAATGCCCTACTAAAAACTGTAGCTTCATCAAAACAAAGGAGTCCCCATCAGCTCTCATACATACAAGGTACAAGGTTCGCTGCCATTCTTAGCCTGGCATTCCTCCCATGCTGTGGCCAGGGAGGGGAACAATTTAGGGTCACACTTTCTTGCATTGCACTGAGACTTGAAATGCTTAGAGACTGCTGGTGTTTCATCACCAGAAAATGACAATGTGGTACGCACATCATCTGCCATGATGCCAACCACTGCGACCAGGAGCCCTCCTCACAGGCGCCACCCAGCCGCAGCAAAGGTCACCTGGCAGGACGGCCATTACTGGGAGTCCCAATGCCCCAGGATGACTGACATCTACTCCTTGGCATACATGGGGAGTTAACGGCAGAGCGATCCCTGTGTTGTCAGGGGACTACTACCAACAGGGTACATGGTGGCCCCACCACAATTGACTGGCTACCTTGCTGGATGAGGTGCAAAGAAGTCCATGGTCATCGTCGGCGCAAAAAGCGACAGTGCATGGTGGAAAACACACCCAGAAACGCGTCCTTGCTCAAGAGATGGAGAATGAGGTGGACTGCAGTGCAACGTCAAGAAAGTGGGCTAAAGATCTCAAGGCACAATAGACACGATGCGCCACGTAAGGCACCTTTCCCCAATTGGCTCGCTCTTCGAGAAAATTTTGAAAAATGGAGGTCAAACCCTACAGTATACCATCACATAAAGGCCGAAATGTGTGAGACTCCTTTTAGTCATCTCTTACGACAGGCAGGAATGCCTCAGGCCTATTCTAGTCCCTGGACCAACAGGGGGCTTGAGTTAATGATTTCCTGTCTGATCACTTTCAACAAGAAATGGCGTTCCTTAATTGTGACTGTTTACCTTAGCTATACTGCTGGACATTATAATTGTAATATCATAAACATGGCATAGAATGAATTCAAATAGTCATGAGTAGTACTACATGTTTTGATATACAAATGATTAGCAGTCCAGCACAACTGTGACAATGGGCAAAAATGTATGTAGGAGTAATGTCACCTGCATTATGTATATATGGGAAGACAACACAGTGGGCTTTAATTCAGAAATCACATTTGAGTATTGTTTGTTTGTGAGAAGATTAATATTATGTCTTGTTAAAGAGCAGAAAACCCTACCAGCATGTATTGGAATTTTAGAGTGGCAGGATCATGACCTATTCACACTGCGGTTTATCATTCTGTGATGTAGCTGCCTGAATTTGGCAGGATTTCACAACTGTCATGTGAGTATGGAATTGATGGGTTCAGGTGAGTCATAGTCACCACCATGCAGTATCTCAATGGTTCCAACTGTATAGCACCCAAAAAGTCAATCTATTTTTCAGTCATCCGTGAATGATCGAACAGCCATGTCACATACCTTGATTCAAGAAATGGGTTTGTTTGCAGCATAACAAGTATCGACATGGTCAGTATACCATCATCTGGAGCAACACTGACTGTTAGCAGAGCAACAATTGTAATGGCTTCCCTTGACATGGCAGCAGGGAGAGATGCCCTCACAATGCAGTGCCCAGTGACATCAGTTGACACAGGAGTGGTTCTTTGCACAGCTTCATGATGGATGTATCAATGTGTGGAGGTTCTGCAGAGACAAATGCTACATTTGCCATCATGATACAGGTCCGAAATGAGATCTGATGGTATGGAGTTCCTTTGGGTGACCACAGTTATCTCTGGTTCACATAACTGGTATTTCAGACAGCAGCTACTACATTTCTGACATGTTAAGGCTAGTTGTTGTGCCTTACCTTTGAGGTCTCTGCGACACCTTTCAACAAGACAGCGAAAGACCAAATGCTTAATCTGTCTTAATACAGAAGATGTCCAACTGTTGTCCTGGTCAGCATGTTCTCCAGATCTCCCACCCATTGAAAACATACGGTCACAGGTTGCCGAAGACTGCCATGCCACCATTTGCCAACCACTAAGATTGATTAACTCTGGCATAGAGCGGAACTGATATGAAGTGACGTCACTGTAACTGTCATCTGAGCTCAGTCTGACTCGGTGCCCAGCTAGGTTAGAGAAATTGTTGCTGCGAGAAGTGGCAGCTCTGTGTATTCAAATTCGCACCCTGCATACCCACAGATCACCTACAAATTTAGTCACGTATTCTATATACTGTATAGGCACAATAAGAAAATTTTCATAATTTGTTATCCTTCCTGGTGTTGCAATTTTAATTAACAGCCTAACTTCTACAGGGCCAGCTTTGCTACTATAAGCTGTCAGTTGCAAATGACAAGAATGGATAGAGGAGAAATGCTCTAAGTTCTCAAATGAGAAATCTGTTTGTGTCCTTTCTAATTTCCCTGTTGATGAAGAACACACTTCAAACTTTGGAAGAAATGGTGATGTTTTTGGGTCTGATACATAAAATTAAGCTTATCTTGTTGTCACAGATTCAGGACATGAAAATACAGGATCTAAAATGTTGGAATATTTTTAAAAATTATGATACTTCAGGCTGTCCTGGTTCGATAATGGGTTTATGATTCATGGCTGCATCAGACCAACCTATTTAAAATTAGAGATGTGGTGTACTGTGGGATGACTGCAGTGGCTGCAGGCAGCTTTCAGGACCAGCCCTATCCTCAGATTCCGAGACTTTCTCTTCAGCATTTGAGGTTGGATTTAATAGTACAGTACTATATACTATCTCAGATGCAATGTAGCAGGTGAGACCTTAGTAAAGCAAAAGTTTCTCACTGACAGCAATTCCCTCAGAGCCCTAAAAGCATTACAGTAGATGTATCCAAGCTGAGAGGGGCTATAATTTGCAGTCTGTGAGGATAAGTGTCAAATTCTGATGTATCTCCTACAAGCCACTCCCACTCCATGGGACAAAGTTAACCTGATCCAACTGACTACAACAGTGACCTTCTCTAAACAGCTTCCTTGTACTCCAGTTGGAGTCTCCCCCTCCCCAGCCTTTGGTTCTCATAGCATATGAATCACAATATTCCACATTTTATCAAAGTGTACATTGTCTGAATTCTGACCCAAGCTTTTGGGCTGAAGGTTTTAGTACCCATACATTACCCCTAATTGCAATCATCACCCTCACTTCTAATCCAATCAGAAGTACAGGTACATGTGAAAGTAACTAAATCTGCTAGCTGTCATAAAAACAAGGTGCAACATTCTATGCAGGTATGACAGGTGATCAGCTATCTAGGGCTAACTGTCAAATTCTGCATAACCACGAGCTGCAAACCTGCTTAATATCTTATAGAAATATTTATTTTATGGCATCAGCTTTTGACAATATAGAAAGAATGTATCAGCCTGGCTTCAACTAACTACTGCATTGACCATATTGCATTTTAAGAGAAATATTTTTCAGAATCCTTGCCAATTTCCTTGGATAAATTTATTTTTTTATATATGGGCTGTTATATCTGAGCACAGAATAGTTTAATGATTCCGTTAAAAATAGACATGAATGCTGTAAGAAAGTAATTATGTAGGGTAGATTATCTTCCTTTGGTTGGTTGGTTTTGGGGTATAAATTGACCAAACTACAGGGTCATCAGTCCCTTTTTCCTGATGCAAGCAAGGCTCAAGGTACAAAAACACCGAAAGTATGTTTGAGAAAGTAAAAGAGGGAAAAGGAGTGGGGAACCACACCTAAAAAGAAAACAAATGGAATGAAAAAAAAGGGGAAAACATACACCACAAACAAAAGTAGAAGAAGGTATTACAACTATAGACCAGATGGTCTGGGCTGTCTGATCACAATAATAAAAGAAGATGAGTCAGCCACTCTGCAACACATTAAAATGTCCACCCCAAAAAGATGAGATGATCACATGTAGGAAAAAGATGACCACCAAGACAAACAAATGCAAAGAAAGTGTGACAAAGTTAAAATGGTGGCAGCCTCGGAGAGAAGGCTAAATGCCCACCCTTAGATGGTGCGATAACCCCCCCACAAATAAAACGTAAAACTAAATCTGCTGTTGAAGCATTGTCACCTAACACCTAAGGCAGGGTGTTGGGAAGGTTTAAAGTCTGCCACAGAGGGGCTAGACGTGGACAACAGTCATATGTGAGTCACAGTGACACTGAAGTGGGCCCTTGTGACAGAGGAGGTAGCCATTTGTTAGCCACGTATGGTCAATGTGAAGCCGGCAGAGAACCACAAAGTCCCTGTGAGAGACCTGCATAGAGGTCTTCCAGACATTCGTAGTCTCCTTAATGACATGCAGTTTGTTGTGCATACTGAGACTATGCCATTCCATCTCCCAAAGCTGAAAAACCTTGTGACTTAATAATGATTGCAGGTCAGTTACGGGGATGCCAATCCCCAGAGGCGGTTTCCGTATAGCCTGTTTGGCCAGCCTGTTGGCAAGTTCATTTCCTGGGATTCCAACGTGGCCTGGGGTCCACACAACCATCACGGAATGACTGGTCCCTTCCAGGGCACAGATGGACTCCTGGATGGTCGCTACCAAAGGATGGTGGGGTAGCACTGGTCAAGAGCTTGTAGGCTGTTCAAGGAGTCAGTAAAGAGAAGAAATGACTGGCTAGGGCAGCAGCGGATGTGCTCAAGAGCATGAGAAATGGCCACCAGCTCTGCAGTGAAAATACTGCAGCTATCTGGTATGGAGTGCTGTTCAATATGACCTCCAAGAACATATACGAAGCCAACGTAACCATCAGCCATCGAGCCATTGCTGTAAACCACTTCATTGTTCCAGCACACGTCAAGAATTGAGAGGAAGTGACAGCGGAGAGCCGTAGGGTTAACTAAGTCCTTGGGACTATGTGAAAGGTCCAGGTGAAGCTTTGGCCTACGTGTACACCATGAAGGTGTACATGGTTGGACCTCGAGTATAGGTGGTAAAGGCAAGGTTGGTTGGTTGGTTGTTTGGTTTGTTTTGGGGTTTGATGGGGGCTAAAAATCGAGGTCATCAGTCCCCAGTTCCAAACAGACATACTTGTAAAAGGCCTATACAGTAAAAGCGTAACCTCTGCACCCAGAGGGAGGGAACACCAAGGGATACAGAGCAAAAATGAACATCGCAGTAACACAAAATAGAGGACAGTGAAAAGGAGCAGAGCAAATAGTTGACTAGAGTAAGACAGACTACAGTGGTTGATGGATCAGATAAAAGGTCAGCCACTCAACTACAAACGAAGAACCTCCAGCTGGAAAGCGTTGATAGAGGTACCAACACAACTTGTAACCAGAAAAGACACTATTTTGGTATCCACGTCACAAGTCGCTGGAGTGGGTGTAGCCTGAGAAATCATGCGAGAGTGCCAACACTAGAGCGAGTGATAAAACCCAGCTGCACGGATAAAACGTAAAACTGAGTCAGCTATAGAGACATTGCCACTTAGAATTAAAGGAAGTGCAGCTGGTAAATTAAAGGACTGCCGCAAGGGGGCTAACAGGGGGCAGTCCATCAGAAGATGGACCACTGTCAGCCCTGCATCACAGCGACACTTGGGCGGGTTCTCACGACGGAGGATATAGCTGTGGGTCAACCGCGTATGTCCAATTCAGAGACAGCAGAGAACAACTGAGTCCCTACGCGTGCCCCTCAAGGATGAGTTCCATACGGCCGTGGATGACTTGACCATGCGGAGCTTATTTGGTGTGTTCAAGACAGACCATTTAGAGCTTCAGACATCGCGGACCTTGCGATGTGGGGCTGACTGGAGGTCTCTTTCCATGAGACCAAGCTCCAGGGGTGGCGAAGTGGTGGCCTGCTTGGCCAACCGATCGACACATTCGTTTTCTGGATTTCCGATGTGGCATGAGGTCCACACAAACGTCGCTGAACGACCACACTCAGCGAGAGCAAAAACAGCACCAAAGGGTCCCGAGAAAAACGCTGGTCGAGTGCTTGCAATCCACTCATGGAGTCACTGCATATGACAAATGACTCCCTAGGGCAGGAGGAAAGGTGAGCGAGTGCATGATAAAGAGCAACACTGCTCCCACAAGGCAGGGAATGCTGCTCAACGTAGTCACCGTGGATGAAAGCAAACCCAGTGCGTCCATTGACCACAGAACCATCAGTGTAGACTACATCTGCATCGCGAAACGAGGCAAGAAGAGCGAGGAATTGTTGACGAAGACTGGCAGGTGGAACAGAGGACTTGGAGTCGCAGGACAAATCCAAGCAAAGCCGCAAGCGAGGGAGGGACCATGGAGGGGTAGAAGAAGAGGGCCGGAAGGATAGAGGAAGGGAAAAGGACTCAAGTGATGAGAGAAGGGAACGAATGTGGACCGCGATCGGGAGACCCGACCTAGGCCGCAGTCGTGGGGAGGAGAGTGCAGAAGACGGAAAAAGGAGCCTGCGGTTTGGGTGGTCGGCAAGGAATGGATGCGGGCGATGTACGACGCAAGCAACTGTTGTCGGTGGAATCGTAGGGGAGGGATTCCAGCTTCTACAAGAAGGCTAGTCACCGGACTAGTAGGGAAGGCACCTGTCGCCAGTCTGACGCCACAATGGAGAATCGGGTCGAGGATCTGCAATGTTGAAGGTACTGCTGAGTCTTACACCATGCTCCTGTAGTCGAGACGGAACTGGACTAAAGCCTTATATAGCTGTAGGAGAGTTGTTCGTGCAGCCCCCCAAACGGTGTGGCTGAGGCAGCGAAGGATGTTGAGGTGCCGCCAGCAGCGCTGTTTAAGCTCGCGAAGATGAGGTGTCCAAGTGAGCTGAGCATCAAACAGCATGCCAAGGAAGTGATGCATCTCCTCAATACGAAGGAGTTCATTCGCAAGGTAGAGCTCTGGATGGAGGTGGACCGTGCAATGACGACAGAAATGCATCACTCGGGTCTTGGAGGCTGGGAACTGAAAACCATGGTTGGATGCCCAAAAATGTGCCTTACAGATAGCTCCCTGTAGCCGCCGTTCAGCGACACTGATGCTTGGGGAACTGTAAGAAAGACAAAAGTCATCAGCATAGAGAGCCCACCGCAGCCGCAAGACCATTAATTGCCACCAAAAAGAGGGGAACACTGAGAACCGAGCCCTGTGGGACACCGTTCTCCTGAATATGAGCAGAGCTAAAATATGTGCAAACTCGAACCCGAAAGGAGCGATTGGAGAGGAAATTCCGTAGAAAAATTGGAAGTGGACCCCGTAAGCCCCATTCGTGCAGCGTAGCAAGGATATGATGGCGCCAGGTGGTATCGAACGCCTTCCGAAGATCAAAGAAAACAGAAACTAGATGTTGTCGCCGTTGTATTGTTCCCAACGGTGCGTGCGAAATGACAACTGCGTACGCTCAGCCTGCTCTTTAATTGCGTGGAATTCTGTGCTGTAGCCTGCTGTCACGGAAATATGAGCGAAGTACTCTGCCAGATGTTCGGCGATGGCGATTGGGTCAGTACAAAGTGTACCCCAAAGAGAAAGGCAAGGGACAGACGCATGAGGGCGAAAGCCAAAAATGTGGCGAACCCGCGACCACACCTGAGATGGGGAGGTGTGAGAACCTATGGTGGCAACATATCATTCCCAGCAGTCCTGTTTGCTCCACCGGATTAACTACCGAGCCTGGGCCCACAGCCGTTTAAAGGCAACCAGATTCTCTAGGGAAGGACGATACCGGTGTCACTGCAGGGCTCGCTGGTGGTCCCAGATAGCTTCTGCAATCTCTGGTGTCCACCAAGGGACTGATTTACTCCTTAGGGTACTTGAAGAGCAGGGGACAGTTGCCTCGGCTGCAGAAACAATGGCCATAGTGACCTTGTCCACTGCCAAATCAATGTCACCAGGAAGCGGACAATGGCCATAGTAGCTGAGGTGTAGGCTGCCCAATCAGCTCCATGAAGAGACCATCGTGGCAGCAGGTCAGGGGGTTGGGATTGAAGAAGAGAAACCAGGATAGGAAAGTGGTCGCTACCACAGAGGTTGTCGTGGACCCTCCAACTGGGGTATGGAAGAAGACTTGGGCTACTAAGAGAGAGGTCAATGGCCGAGTATGTGCCATGAGTCAAACTAAAGTAAGTGGGAGCACCAGTGTTAAGGAGGCAAATGGCCTGCTGTGCCAAGAGAGCCTCAACATACCTACCCTGGCCCGAGATCTGGGCCCACACCATAAAGGGTGGTGGGCATTAAAGTCCCCCAAAAGGAGGAATGGTGGGGGGAGCTGGGCAAACAAGGCAGCTAGGTCGGCAAGAGGGACAACCTCATCCAGGGGAAGGTAGAGGGAACAGATGGTAAGCTCCATTACTGCCCGGATTCTAACAGCCACAGCCTCGAGAGCCATGTGAAGTGGCACTGGGGTACTAGGAACAGTGGCAAGAACATAAACACAGACACCGCCAGACACCCTGTCATATTCTACGTGGTTCTTATAGCAATCCTGGTAGCCACAGAGGGAGGGGGTCTGCCGAACAGGAAACCAGGTTTCCTGTAGAGCCAGACAAGTGGCAGGGAAGAGGCACAAAAGCTGTTTCAACTCAGCAAGGTGGTGGAAAAAACCACGGCAATTCCACTGAAGGATAATGGTATCCGACTGTGAAGACATGAAAGAACCTGCGGGGGGGGTAACGCCTTAGAAGCATTCGCCGCCACCGATTGTGAAGTAGCCTGATCAACTTCCATAGGAGCTGCGGGTCGAGCAACATCTGGCTCCTGAGGGGACGCTACATGCTCCACATCATCTTCAGGTGCAGTGGTGAACTACTTTTCTGTCTCTATGTCCTCCTCCTTTTGCTTTTTCTTCTCTTTGGTAGGGTCCCGTTTGTCCTTCTGTTTATCAGGCCGGGTGGGCTTTTCCGACCCAGTCTCATGGACTGAGGAAGACTTGGAAGCCCTATGGCCCTCAGGTGGTGGCTTTTTGAGCCACTGGCTGACATCTGGAGGGGCAGTAACCGTGGAAGGGAGGGCGCCAAGCGATCCCTTTTGCACGAGGGGAGCTGGAGGAGGCGGGCACTTCTCCAGTGCAGAGGTGGGGACTGCAGTCCCCAAAGAAGGATGGGTTGTTACTCCCGATGTTGATAACAGGGGAGCAATGGAAGAGGGTGTTTCCCCAACTACCTGGGGGGGGGGGGGGGGGGCAGGAATAGACGGCCAGGCTGGAGGGCACACAAAAAGCGTCTGAGCTTGGGGGCTCGTCACCAGGGACAGCAAGATCGAAGCTGCTGCAGCAAACGTCGATGAAATGCGCACAGGGTGAAGTCGGTCGTACTTGCGTTTAGCCTCTGTGTAAGTGAGCTTGTCCAAGGTCTTATACTCCATAATCTTCCATTCTTTTTGATAAACCATGCAGTCTGACGAGCAAGGTGAATGTTTCTGTCCACAGTTGACACAAACAGGGGGCGGCGAACACAGGACGTTGGAGTGGGAGGCATGTCCACAATCCCGACAGGTAGGATTGGCGTCACATCTCAATGACATACGCCCAAACCTCCAGCACTTAAAGCAGCGCATGGGAGGAGGGACATAAGGCTTAACATCACATCGATGTATCATCACCTTGACCTTCTCGGGCAGGGTGTCTCCCTCGAAAGCCAAGATGAAGGTACTGGTGGTGACCCTACTATCTTTACGTCCCCTGAAGACACGTCGTACAAAGTGGACACCACGGCATTCCAGATTTGCATGAAGCTCGTCGTCAGACTGCAACAACAGGTCATGATGAAAAATAAGTCCCTGAACCACAATGAGGCTCTTATGAGGCGTAATGGAGACTGCAACATCACCAAGCTTGTCACAAGCAAGCAATGCTCGTGACTGTGCTGGGGATGCTGTCTGTATGAGGACTGCTCCAGACCTCATTTTAGAAAGGCCAACTTCTACGAACTTGTCCTCTAAATTTTCCACAAAAAACTGAGACTTTGTGGTCAGAAATGAGTCCCCATCTGTTCGGCTACAAACCAGAAATCGAGGAGAATGCGTCTCACCAGGTAATTTAGATCACCATTCCTCCCTTGGTGTGGACAGGGAAGCGAACGATTGGGGGTGATACTGTAAAGCATTGAACTTTCCTTTCTTAGAGACTCGTGCTTGCACACTATTTGTATTTCGTTTCATGGTGGTCCCATGAGCAGCCAAGGGAAAGAATGTCCACCCAGACAGAGCCCAACTTGCCTGGGTAAGCCTAATACAACCAAGGGGCAGCAGGTTCCCCAGAGGTCACCCGCTAGAAACTGTTCTACCTCAACAGCCATGCATCTCCTCTCACCTTAAGATTGAGGTTTTTTTTTTTTTTTTTTTTTTTTTTTTACACAGGTTTATACCATCCTCGCGACCCAGGCAGTTAAGCCAAGATCCCCGAGCTCTGTACTGTACAACGTTCCACTGTCGCGCCTTACAGTGATCGTTGAAGCACGCTCAGAGCTTACGGTACTGAGGACTGGTGGCACTTCCCAGTCCCCAGCTCAAGAACCCCGGGGTCGCCAAGCCCGTACCCAGCAACTAAATGCTGAGCCCCCTGAGGGGGTAAAGGCAAGGACTCCACTTCAAGCAGATGAGATCGGATGCAAACTGCAATTGTAAGCCCTGACCTGGATCTCCAATTTTTTTGTTTGTTTGTTTTGTTTTAGGGTGCAAAAACCAACTGGGGTCATACACGCCCAAGTCAAAACTATAGACAAAATCACAGAGACGAGGGAAATGACTATAGGTCAGTCCTAATGGACAGAACAGGAGACAGTTAAACAAGGCACATGGAAAAGGGGCTAAGAAAACACCATACAAAAATGGAGGTCCAAAACTAAAAATTAAATGGCCTTTGCCATATTGCTTTGACAGATAAAAAGTAAAACGCGGTTGCCAGCCCGCACGTCATTTGCTAAAACGGCTGATAAATCAGATGGCAAACCCAAGCTGGAACGTAAATTGTTAAAAAAAGGGCATTCTAGCAGGAAGTGGTGGACAGTTAAAATTTGGGCGCAATGCATACAAAGTGGTGGGGTACTGCCACTGACCAAATGACGATGGCTAAAAAGACAGTGCCAATATGCAGCCGAGTTAAAATAATCTCCTCCCGGCAGGAGGGCTGACAGGAAGTCGTCCAAGGCACTGGAAGAGGCTTAATAAGCCAAAGCTTGTTCCCGTGAAGGGAGGACCATTGGCGATGCCAAAGGGACACCACTTTCTGACAGACAGTAATGCAGAGATCATCAGACGAAATAGAGGTACTCGAGAGCTGACGTACGAGGACTGCAGTCTTAGCAGCAGTGCCAGTAGCCTCGTTTCCTGGCAGACCGACATGACCAGGGACCCACAGAAACATGACATTGGCTCCACCAAGAGTGAGCAGGTGTCAGTTTTCCTGGACCCGCTGCACTAAGGGATGAGCAGTGTACAGC